>NC_037298.2:10552500-10797500 GCF_000002775.5 Populus trichocarpa | reverse complement strand
ATTCAGTTTGGTAGTAGAATGCAATAGCTTATTGGAAAAAGAGTAGCTGGTACGTTTCTCAGGTATTTACCCTTCAAATTGCCCAGGAAAACTGTTATAATTAGCAGCAAAGCGGTCAACAGATCGAAGCAGGATATAAAACCCCATGGCAACACTGCAACTCAAGTTAAAAAGAAAATCAATGGTTATGAGCAAAACAAATTCCTCTCAGCCTGGCTAATATACAGTTCGTTTGTCTTATAATGTAAATCCCAGACAAAAAAAAAGTTTATATATATATATATATATATTAGAGAGAGAGAGAGCAGTTGCGATGCATATTGAAATTCTCCAAGATAGTTGTTAAATCAGGTTTCCCAAAATATGGGATTCCATCCATTATTGAATTTGGGATGAATAATGCATGTAGATTTTGCTCAGTTCCTGTGTTTTGCAGAGAAACATGAATTTTGATGCATCGATGCATTTTCCTATAAAAATTAACACTGTATTGGACAGTGTATCTTACAAAGGGCAAACAACAGAAAATTTGTCTTGAACTATGCAAAATATATTTTTGATAAAGTTATAGGGACATTGTTTATATATTTGAAATCTCATTTGTGTGCTTCCCTACATATTATATAGATGTACAAGGTAGAAACTGATAAGAGAATATCATGTCTCAAAAACCTTCTTGTAGAAAGGGGGCAAGATTGTTGCAGGACAATGATATCTGAGCGGTAATAAGGAGATCCTCACCTGTATTCCTCATCAGTTAAATACTTCTGTAACTCTGTTACTGCAGGATTGTTGAACTCATCTTCAATAGGGCGATACCTGCAAATCTATAACGAAGAGTTCGAAAACGCTCACTAACAATCCTTATCTATGAACAATATAATCCATCTCAAAGAGGAAAAATTGCAAGCCTCCATTATGCACATTATGATGATGTAGTTGCATGTCTAGCTGAGAACATTTTTGAAACACGGAGATATGTTTTTCCAGAGCTCTCATCCAAATTATCTAACTGGGTAATGTTCCAAAAGTTATATAACTCAACAATAATTCCTCGGAGAGAGTCCGTGTGCTATCAATTCAACAAGTCCCAGAAACTATTTGAATGTAAATGGTAATTAATGGTAAACAAGATTAATTCTGATGAGAAACACAACTATTAAGCTTTTAGTTAGCTCAATAATCATGAATCATAATAAGGATAAAGGCACTTCAGCCTAGGCACTTTGACAAAGAAATATCTGAAAAATAAAGTGTCGTATCAACAGGAAATACACGTAATCAATGACAGACAAAAACATAAAATATGAACTTACCTTTAGTTTTCTTGCATTTTTGCAGAAGCTTTTAATCATTTCCTTTGAGATGCTATCTGGATCTCTACCCATTCTCTTCAGAATACTCTTAACTCTTTGCTGAATAGCAAGAAAGTCGGCCTCCGCTTTTGCTTGGTAGATCTTCTGTAAATTTACATAAAGCCTGCAAAGGAGTTGATATTCCTCTTATATCTTCTTTTTGTTGTTTTAATTTAAACTACTACGAAAGAAAGATTGACCCCAAAAAGGTTTAGTCACTAACTCAGTTGAAGAAGTCATATCCGGTATTGAACCCTCAAGAGGTGCCTCCTCACCACCTTCATTCGCAATGAACTCCTAAGAATGTTAAGGATAAATTCAAGAAATCAAAGTCTCAAGAATGGAGTTTGATCATAAGAAATAGAAATAAATGTTTTCATCAAACTAGATCCTATCCATACATGTTAAGTATAGTTGTAAGAATGAGATTGTGTCTTGCAGACTCTAATGGACACTAAAACAACCAAGAGAGGAGAGACAGGGAGATGAATGTAAGATGCACATTGCAGCTTGAAAGAAATTGTCCACCCCTTCAGAACTTGTGCACAAAGCCTCAAAAGAAAGATTACCCATCAAAAGCATCTACCATGAAACCCAAACCTCTAATAGTCCTATTACTTTCTTTCCAAACAGCAAAAATTCATGAGCTCACATCCATGCATAGTGCCCAATCAAATGATTGAAAAACGCCCTCTAAATAGGGGGCATAACTTCAAGACATCCAGATACTACTCCAGAATTTTGTCCAAACTAACAGATAAGAAAAAATGATCAGTGATCCAAGTGTTTCCACCAGTAACATTATCCACCATGATACTCAGCTGGCCAGTTTCATTTTGCCTAGAGTCCCACAGCAAGCTTGTCAATCCAGTCATGAAATAATCCTAAAAGGATTATTTCTACAGACTTTAATGCAGGTGAATTTAACTTCAAGCACTGTCATTGGAAAACAAGAGCAAGCTACAGAATCAAAGATCCAAGTCAGATTGTAATGCATGCCTAACCTTCAAGGCAGCAACCATCACCCAAAAGTCAGATGAATTAGACTCAACTTCACTGCAGCTATCATGGATTATCTGCAACAGACCAGAATCTATGATACCAAAAACAAAAGGAAGCAACATTAGAGAGCTCAAAGCCACCATTCACACGGAACTAGACAATATTGTTCATATTTTTTGTTTTTTTTTCCCTTACAATTTTTTACAGTTACATTCTTAATGTCCACCACTAACATCATATTGATTTCAATATTAAAAAAATCCCTAAGCAATTGGATTTTAAAAGCTAATACTATATTTACTGTGTTAGATGAATATAAAATTAGCCAGGGTCAAAAAATGAGTAAGAAGACAGAATCAATTATGTGGATAAGGGGGCAAGGTGTGCCACGGATTGTTTCTTGTGAACTCATGTATATAAAGCAAACCAAATCCATTCCTACAGGGCAGGACAGGAGTTTAACAGCAATATCTAACCCATTGCTGTTACGGCATGCAAAACAAGTGTCCATGCAACCTCTGTTTTTTCCTTTATAGCTAAACATAAAAATCTTCTATTGGACATTTATAATATACATAATATGAAGAATGCATGCGTGAGCATAACAAAAACACTATACTGCTATCAATCTCAACCAACAAGTTTCTTCTGGAATATTATCCTCCAAAAAATTTAAACCTGTTCTTCTGAATACTTTATACTCACTAATTCCTCGAGGTGCAAATACTTTAAAGGAGGCCTCAATAGCTTCTTTATAGTTGTCTTCATCCATTGCAACCATTCCTGCTTTTAGAAGCTCCTAAGAGATTTAAAATCCCAAAGCAAATAGAATTAACATAAAGAAATAGGACATGAACCTAACAGGTAAACTGTGAACTAATTATAAACCTTGAATTCTTTCTTCTCATCCCTGGTTGATGGGAGGGCACCACCATGAGCTTTGGTCCACTCCTCAGCAATCTTGACTAGAATGACAACATAAGGTGTGTGCTTATGGGCAACAGGATCTGTCACATTTAAATCAATGGTTTCTGCAAACCTACCGTGTGCAAATACCATATAAGAAACTTCAAAGTAGAATACAGTATGTATGCTTTAAGCTCCAATCCAACCAAGACGATAAGGAAAATGTGTCTACAAAAGGAAGCATGTCCTCTGAGTGCAACATAAAATGAGGCTGAGAGGAGTGATGCTTCCTCCTTCCCACTTCACTTTTCCATGTTTCCTTTGAGATGTTCCATAATATTTGTCCAGTTTCTAGATGAAGTACATGAAAAAAAATGTTTTTTCTATCTTATCCTCAATTATTTGATTAATTATAACTCCATTTCAAAATATATGGTATTCTACATTTTCCGAGGCAGAGATATTTTTGAGAATATGCACAGCAGACAAAGTAATAGATGATGTTTCAATAAATAGTTAGAAATCCAATGGTAGACAAATAAAATGGGATGGAGAGAGTAATAAATTTCTTCAATTTACTAATAACAGTAAGCAATAGTCTACTGATATTAGACATGCATATGCATTGCAAAATATCAACTAAAAATAGATGCAACGACAAAGCCATGTACCTTTTGAGCTCAGGCCATGGGTTATTTAACCGAAGGTCATCCAAGAAATGATCAGGCTTTGACTCAATCACTGCATGTTCCTGTCTCCAACAAGAAAAAATTCAATTTAGGAACCCTTAGATGTGTAGAAAACAATTTCCAGACTTGATAGTTGGTATGTTAAAAATTGTTTCCACTAATGTCCATTTCACTTGTTATGTTCTTGTAGAAAAATTCAATTTCAGAACCCTTAGATGTGTAGAAAACAATTTCCAGACTTGATAGTTGGCATGATAAAAATTGCTTCCAATAATGCTCGTTTCAGTTTTTATATTCTTCAAAATTTGGCTCGCCAGCTACATTTCACTCCCCTACATAACTTTCTAGTGAGAGGTCCCAGACTTTTATGACATCGAATTATGAAAGAAATGAAAAATGTCCAGAACATTGAATCTGAGAAAATTAAACAATGATGTAGCCACAAAGGAACCTAGTAGGTTATCCATTCAGTGTTTCAAGTTTAATTACAGTTTCTGGAAGGCCAAGTTAGTCACAGCAATTCCAATCATGATGAAGTAACAAAAAAGTACCTTCACACTAATTCTGACAAACCCGGTAGGGCCATAGGAGCGTGCAAAAATCAACAGAACATTTGCCTCCCTGCAGATTTTATCGAGCTTTATCATCGAGTCTTCCGCCAACTGCATGTGTATCAGGAATCATCCATCAAAGATATTGAACAGAGAGAATGAAGATAATAGAAAACCATGTTTTGAGAAACAGCAAATCAGAATATCCAATCATGAAATAGATGGAATTATTTTATGATGCTTAGACAATGAGGAAAGACTGTACAACAATTAAAAAAAAGATGAAAATGGGGCAAAAATCCCATGATTAGGGTACCAATATGCCCTTAACAAAACCGCATACAAACATCTACAACATATCTGTGATCCAAACCAATGCATTGAGCAAGTATGATCAACAAGACAAGCAAAAGCAAACATAGCAGAAACAATATCCTAGAGCACGGCATTCCATCAAGCACCCTACTATCAACACTACCTGAGTGGCTACAACCAGTGTAAACTGCGAAAAGAAGGAGGGATTTGAGCCAATTAATGCCTCGGGATACTCTTCTATAAACTTGGCTTTAACAGCATCATTTAACTCTTGAAGAAACGTGCACACACATTTCGCCTTAGATTGCCCAACACATGATTCATCCACTACCAGAAAAAATCATAGATAACACAAACAAATAAATAAAAAACATAGCAAGTTAAGAACGAGAAAAAAAAAAAAAAAGACAAACCCACCCATGAAATTATTTCCAAGGTCGCCCAGTTCAACTTTAGACCCATCAATCACAGTAATGGATCCAACTCCACCAAGTACAAGATTTTTCAACGTCTCGGAACCGGTAGGACCGCAATTAAGCAAACAAATGGTAGCTTTTTCTAAGGCAGCCTGTCCTTGCTCACCCCATATCCTAAACATTTTATTTTTTTTAAGAAAAAAAGCACCACATAAATATAACTTCCACATTTACAACTTCAAATTTATTGCACCTTTAGCTTGCGATTATAAATTATAAATTTCTCGTATTTATTCATCTCCACATCCCAAACAGATATAATAAATTATAACACATTAGGGAAAATTTGAAGCGATGATCAGTAAAAAGTAGTACCTGAGTTGGCGATCGTATTTGGTTTTGGGCTCTGCCATTGTTTAGGGTTTGCTTTTGCTTTTGCTAACTACACTACTGTCCACTGTCAAGTTCGCTACGCAGTTTGTGAGTGAGGGGAGGGGGAAGGCTGAAGGAAGAGAATTGCGTATATATCAGAGAACGAACCCAATATTTCTGGTTAATGAAACAAATGAAGTTATGAAGGTCACCCATTTAACTTTTATTTTATATTTTTAGATATTTATTTATTTATTTTATCCAGAAACCATTATTTTAAATTAATTTACATCTCAATGGAAATTAATTTTTTAAGTATCTTAAGGATATATTAATTAGAGCGACGGATTTTTTAAAAAAGTTTTTTTATTTTAAAATAATATTTTTTTTATTTTTAAAATTTATTTTTAATATTAATATATTAAAATAATTTAAAAATATCAAAAAAATATTAATTTTAAATATAAAATAAAATAAAATTTTTAACAAATAATATTTTATCCGCAGTGCCTCACGCACGCACGCTGCATTGGTATGATGTACTCAAAAATTATATTCCACTAAGAACCCACTATTGTCATTACACAAAATTATTTATGACGGGGAAGATTAGTGTGAGTAATTGTGTTGTAGGGCATGTCGTTTTTTATTGTGTTTGAAATAATCACAACATGGACTGACAGCAAGTTATTGTAAGCTTAGAGGGTGGGCGAATTGGCTTTTAACTTGGCTTTTAATTTTTCAATTCTAAACTATATTTTTATTACATTTCAGTTATGTGGAGAAATGAGGGAGAAAATTACTATAAAAAAAATATCAGTTAACACATTTTAATCATAAAAAAGATTGATTTTGATGTTAATAAATTCATATTACAAGGTAAAATTTCATGGAGTGATTTAAAACTTTCTTGCCAGAACAAATAGATCGGACTAGAGGAATGTTTTTGAATTTGTTTAATCTTGGGTTTTTTTATCAATTGAATGGTGTTTTAAAATTAAAAAGGGTTTACTTAGCTTACTAGGACTTTTTTTTTTCTTTTTTTTTTGTATTTTAAGGTGGAAATAAGTTTAAAAAATGGGTTTGTTTGGTCCATAAACTCAAACTCCAACTTTTTGACCATCGAAGGTGGCTTGAATTTGAAATACAAGATGACGTCTCGTTTATCTTGCACCCGACATTGTAGCAAGCCGATAAAAATAAAAAACTTGTTTTATTGTTTAGAAAATATGGTAAAAATAAAAAGATTAATCATTATCTAGTATTATAATTACTAAAAACTCTAACTGGTCTTTAGAGATATGAGGTAAAGGGATTAATTGTGTTAAAATAAAAATATAATTACCCTAAAACATTCTACATGAGATAAACTACATTGCTTCTTATCTTTTATTCCTAACAGTTTGTTATGCCTAGTTTAACAATGGTCTATCTAAAAGATAATAGTAAGTCTACTGTTGTGAGTTAAACTCTAGGTTAAAGGGTAAGCCTAACCTATAACAACCTTTAATTTATATTCTCATTTTAGACAAAGCATTGATTTATAATCGTAGCAATAACATGTAAAGATAACCTTGTTAGTTCATTATATGAACTTATCATAATGGAAAAGACTATACAAATAAAAATATTAATTCTTTTATTAATAAAATTTCAGTAGCATTTTCTCTGCACAGGATACCAACCATAGTTTTTTTTGTATTGAATCCTATAGACAAAAAAACATAATATATATCACCTCCCATCAAAATACATTCTTAAATCACAATCTTTTTATAATACGAATTCCACACAATTCATATAATATATTAGCATTATGTAACCAATAATAAAGGAAAATCAAAAAAGTATTTTAAGGATCAATTTACTTAAAGGATTACATTAATTAATTATAACATTTCAAAAGTTTACATGCCAAAACTCTCCATTTCCTTAGACTGTCTATATAAAAAAAATGAATTTATGACGATCCAAAGGCTATGAAAAGGTGCATATTAAACACTTGTAAAATACAATTAAATTACAAAATATAAGCATGCATGTACTATTACAATATCTTTAAGACATTTTATTCTCCTTTACTTCTAATCTTTATATCTACAATCAAATTTATTTCTTCTTACCATTCCCAACATCCAATCTTTATTTCTACTTATTACCCTTAGTTTATTTCGAACATGAAAAAAAAATTATCATTTCAGAAATTATTGTATTTGATTTATATGAGTATATCCTTACTCTAACGATGTTTATTATTGATCTTCATAACATTCTCAGTAACCTTCCCGCGGGCAATCAATCATTAGGATCTTAATGTCTTGCATCGAAGATGAATAAATTCTTGTAATATATTATCCCGCCCTAAAAGCAATTCAAATATCAAAATACGTTATCCCACCCCTAAGGAAAATCTTGAATTTCACTATCCCGCTCTAAAGGCAATATATATCTTAAAGATTAAAATCAATCCAACACAAATATTCACTCAATGAAAACAAGGTTTGATACCAATATTGAAATTTCAAAAATTAAAGGAACCGGTCACCTAATAGCTAAAAAAGATAGAGGACTACAATGATTTTTTAAAGCAAATTCCAAAGCCGCCACCTATTTTACTTTTTTTTTCCATTTCGGTCCTCTGTTTTTCAATTCAACACTTTTTAGAAAAAATTGCAATTGAGCGCTAATTTAAACTCAAAAGGGCTCAATTGTGTAAAATAAAAGTTTAAAAACTAATTTTTTTAAAAAAATACACTGCTCATTTTCATAATGTATTATGAGTGTGTGCATGATGTTTAACACTGTATAACACCCCCTTACATTTTAATATATTTTTTATTTAAAGTCATTTATATTTTTGGTAAAAATAAGTACATTGATACTTGAATATCAATTTCTTTCATATGTTTTTTTTTTAATTGAATTTTCAAATAGGATCCATTAGATTTTTCACGGGTTGCAATCACGGGTCAACACATATAGGCTTGATATTCGGGCATTGTTATCAGGCTTAACTGACGACTTTATCTAAAAGATAAGTTTACAGTGGAATGAGAAACTTTTGAATACTTGAGCTGGTGAGTTTAAAAAAGAGAATAAATGCACGAGGGAATTGAGAGAAAATGCAAGAGAAAAGAACAGCTGGGATGCGTAGATTGTGACCTTTTGTTTAAAATTTTATGCTGGTAAAGAATTTGTCAATAAAATCATAAAAAATTCATGGCCCAAGTGTCACTTTAAAAATATAATTTCGGTTATTTTTTAAAATGTTTTTATTTAAAAATATATTAAAATAATATTTTTTTATTTTTAAAATTATTTTTAACATCAGCAAATTATAAAATGATATAAAAAATTAAAAAAAATTAATTAAAATTTTTTTATTTTTTTTTAAATATTTTTAAAATAAAAAATAAACAAAAATTAACTTTTCGAATAAATTCGAGGAGCCAGAATTTTTTTCAGGATGCAAAGCACTTTTCAGCGTGACGCTGACAAAGAAAAAGAAAGGACAGTCCCCGCTTGGGCTGCCAGACCATACAAGGAGACTGCATGGCTGCTTTTTTTTTTTTTTTTTTTTTAAATAAATTGTGCACCATCGTATCATAATTCCTTATTGGTTAAAAAGTAGGGGGCAATGTAGTAGTTTTCCGCCTCCATTTTACTCCAGAAAACTCCATGCAAGGAAACCTAGTAATTTCTTGCGGACAAAAAATACATTTTTGTCTAATTGTGTGTACGACAGTGACTTAGATATTATTTTTCAAAAAATATATTACAATATTTAATTTTTTTTTATATATATAACATATCAAAAGAAAAAAAATTTAAAACTAATTTTTTAAAATTTTCAACATGATTAAATTGTGATTTGAAATAAATTTAAATTTAAATTTGTGTAGTAGTGTTATATCGATTGATTTTTTAAAATATTTGTTTATTTAAAAATATATTAAAATAATATATTTTTTTAAAATTTATTTTAATATATAATTTAAAAAAATTAAAAAAATTAATTTAAAATAAATAAAAATAATTTTTTTAAAAGGCTTTAAAAAAGAAAAATCAAAGATTCTCGTTCAAATAAACTGCAAGAATTGAGTTATAATAATCAACTCTCCATGCAAGTCTCCTTTCTTCCCGGGCCGAGTTCTGAACCAGTATTTTAACGTTATAGAAGAGAGCGGCACGCAGACGTAGGTCTCCCTGTTGCTCGCCACACGCCTCTCCCAAATCATCATCATCATCAATCAAAATATTTGTTGCTAGCTTCCTTTCTCTCTGCAATCTAAACCTTATCTCTTGTACTTTTTTATGTGAAATCATCATGTATACAACAAGCTCAAGCTCGGCCTCGGCCTCAGCCTCTGCAATTCTTAGAGCTTCTAGGGCTAGGTTTTCTCCTTCAGTCTCTAGAACTTCCCTTCTCTCTCCTCCTAAATTTACTCCTCCTTCTTTGACCAATAATAATCAGCTCCGATCTCTTAGCTTCTCTTCCGCTGTTCGATCCCTCCGCTGCTCCTACCGTCGTTGGAGCCACGGTGTAGATTGGCGCTCTCCTGCTACTCTTCGCCACCAGATCAGAGCCGTCGCTCCTTTTGTCGAACGCTTCCAGCGAAAGATCGCTACTATGGGTACTCTTGATTCTCATTTTCTCAAATAATAATTTTGGATTGTTTCTCGGTTTCTGTAATTTTTTTTAAGCTATTGGATTGCTTTGCTATTTAGAGGAAATCATTTGCCTTTTTAAGTGTTTGGGAAATGATTATTATTTTATTTTTAGGTAGAAACTTGATGTCATTTTCATGTCTGTTGTAATCGGGTGGTTGCTTTCTCAGTACTGAAGGGAGTGGGTCCTTTTCTTTAGAACCTGCTTTAATTATTAATTATTAATGATCAAATAGTAACACTAATTGATTTCTTCAGCTCCTGAACATCCTTTCAAGGGAATTTTCACCAGCCTCCCCAAGCCAGGAGGCGGCGAGTTTGGAAAATTCTATAGTTTGCCTGCTCTTAATGATCCAAGGATCGGTAATCTCTACAACATTTTTGTGCTTCTTTTCATTTGGCTTGTCAAAATTACGTTAACTTATTAAGATAACCATGACCATGCGTGACCTGTGACGTGTGTTTCTGGTGTCGATGGCAGATAAGCTGCCCTATTCTATCAGAATCCTTTTGGAATCTGCTATTCGTAATTGTGACAACTTCCAAGTTACAAAGGATGATGTTGAAAAAATCATTGATTGGGAAAACACATCTCCGAAACAAGTTGAAATTCCGTTCAAGCCTGCTCGTGTTCTTTTGCAGGTATGTCATAATCTTCAGAAGGTAGACACTGTTTTTACTGTCATACTACTTTGTGTTTTAATCTGTATCTTTTGTTTCAGGATTTTACTGGAGTACCAGCTGTTGTTGATCTTGCTTCTATGCGTGATGCCATGGGCCAACTCGGCGGTGATTCCAACAAGATCAATCCTTTGGTGTGTGTCTTCCTTTTCTTGCTATTTGCTTTGAGCAAGGTCACCATGACCTGTAATTATCAGTTTCTGTTTCAAAACCAGCAGTAAAACACTTTTTCTGGACAGGCCTAGTAAATTTCGCTGCCTATATCTTCTTTTGGAAAGCTGTCACTGCCCTTTGCTGTTTTCTGTCTGAACTCTTCTTGTTCATTGTTCCTGATCAAATGTCTGAAACTACTTTGTTTGCAGGTTCCTGTTGATCTTGTCATTGATCATTCAGTTCAAGTTGACGTGGCAAGATCAGAAAATGCAGTGCAGGCAAACATGGAGCTTGAGTTTAAGAGGAACAAGGAGAGATTTGCTTTTCTTAAATGGGGGTCCACTGCTTTCCAAAATATGCTTGTGGTTCCTCCAGGTTCTGGTATTGTGCATCAGGTATAGTACGTAAGGATTGTGCATTACATTTTCTGAGATTTGACATATTGGCATATAACTCTCACTTTCAGTAGCAAGCTGGTTATGTTCCTGTTTGCATGTTCTTTACAGTTCATATAATTGCTTATTTCATTTGATAAATAAAAGATCAGATTAAGCATCCTATTTATCTCTTATTGGTGTACTGTGGCTGTTGGGGTTTTGAATGAGTTTCCATGCTAACTTAAATTTCAGGTGAATCTTGAATATCTTGGACGTGTTGTTTTCAACACTGACGGTGTACTCTACCCTGATAGTGTGGTCGGAACTGATTCTCATACAACCATGATTGATGGTTTAGGAGTTGCTGGCTGGGGAGTTGGAGGTATTGAAGCAGAGGCTACAATGCTTGGCCAGGTAGTTAGTGCTGACTATATCATGGTTAAATAATATTTGTCCAATGTCAACATTAAAACTTTTTACGGGATAACTAGTATGTCATTTTTCAACCATGGTTTTATTATAGTAGAGTATGAATGCAAAAGCAAAGAATTTGCATTATGCTAGTGTAAATTCTGAACTTGTTTTGTTGTGGGATGTCTATAATTCTTAACTAGTATATATCAGCGTTATGTGGTTGAAGTTTACTCTCAAGTACAATTTTCTCCTATTATGTCAGTGCTACTAATTTAGCATTTTTAGGGATGCTTATTCTTTCTAGTTATGTAATGTTTCTTTTAATATTCAAGGTGTATTTGTTTTGCTTTTACATAGTACACATACAGGGTTGGTAATGGCATTGGTGCTTTGGGATGCTATTCATTTCCCACTATCTGATATAAGTGCAGAGGATCTTTGTGCTATGGTTTTGTTGCTAACATTACACTTCCTCAAATTGGCAGCCCATGAGCATGGTGTTGCCTGGTGTTGTTGGGTTCAAGTTAAATGGAAAGTTACGCAATGGTGTCACAGCTACTGACTTGGTTTTGACAGTGACTCAAATGCTGAGGAAGCATGGTGTTGTCGGAAAATTTGTTGAGTTTTACGGTAATTTGAGTTTCATGGACCTCAATTGACTCGACTTTCAATTGCTACTCTCCTATATTTGTTGGATGAGGTTTTCACATTGTCCATGTCTGCAGGTGATGGAATGGGTGAGCTATCATTAGCGGACAGAGCTACTATTGCTAACATGTCTCCCGAGTATGGTGCAACCATGGGGTTTTTCCCAGTGGATCATGTTACGTTACAATATCTCAAATTGACTGGAAGGAGTGACGAAACTGTAAGTCCCATTGTTTTCTTCAATGCATAGTTTTTTGCAACTTGAAATCTAAAAAGGATGCTAGTTGACTGGTCTCTTGTATTAGGTGGCGAGGATAGAAGCATATCTCCGTGCAAACAAAATGTTTGTTGACTATGATGAGGTAGGAGCTTTTTTCTCATTGTTCATCATTCTTCTGAGCACTCGATATAATCTGCTATACTTTGTTATTCATATGCAACTATGTAATTATTAACTTTTCCCATGCCAATTAATTCAGCCCCAAGCAGAAAGAGTGTACTCATCCTATCTACAGCTTGACCTGGCGGATGTTGAACCCTGTGTTTCTGGACCAAAGAGGTGTGTGCTTTTTACTTGCATTAATGCCCACTCATCCACACTACCTCACACACTGATGCTGTGTAGCTCATTTTCAATGATCTCAATGCAAATGTAATATATTTCCTTCTGATTTATTGCTCATCAAAGCATTATTATTCCTTGCAGACCACATGATCGGGTTCCATTAAGAGAAATGAAGGCTGATTGGCATTCTTGTCTCAGTAACAAAGTTGGATTTAAGGTCAGTTATAAATCGTTTCATCCAGTGTGGGTAACTTGTATTCATAATCTTTGGTTCAATTAAACGATCTGGTTGTGGTGAATTTGCTGTTTCATAATATTTAATAATTTGCTGTTTCCCGTCCTTAATGTGGTGAATTGAGTCAAGGAAGTTCATGCTATTTCATATCATATAGATTTTATGTAATCAGTATCTGGTTCTAATGATAGACTTTGTGACTTCCATACAAATTGGCTGAGAAATAGGCAGCAGCTTTATGTTTTTCCCTGAACAGTCAATGTTGGTCACCATCCTTATTAATGTTGCTCAAATTTCATCTTGGCTAGATTTAAATGAAAGTTATTGATTACCTTTAGCTATTTCAAGTACACTGCTATAATGAAATTTCCGTATCACCTCCATAACATCTACCAGTAATAGCACTGCCTTTTACTGGCCATTATTTTCATCAGTACCAGTTCTGTTCCATCTTCCATCAGCTGTTGATTACACTGGCCATAACGAGTGCTCTAACTTCTGTTGTTGTTGCTCCTTCAACCTTAAGGAATATTAAGCCTCTACCAATCAGTCTACCCAAACAATTGCTGTTAGATCTCAGCCCTGCCTCCACCATAGGTTCTATGATGTCCACCCCACCTCCCTTCCCCCAACTTGTTTATGTGTGTGGACAAAAGGGTAGTGTATTGGGGATGTGGGTGAATTACCACCATTTACATTTTGTGTAGGAAATGATAATTTGCATTAGATAATGAACCTAATGTATCCAATCTTAATATGATTAAGGGGATTCTGACCTATCTTGGAAGCTTCTTTTTTTTTTTGGTTGGGATGATAGCCACATTTCTGTACTTCATCTGTTTATTGCTTTTCTACAAATTATCTTCCTAATTTGATATGAACACAGGGCTTTGCTGTGCCGAAAGAGGCACAGGACAAAGTGGCAAAGTTCTCATTCCATGGACAGCCAGCAGAGCTGAAGCATGGTAGTGTCGTGATTGCTGCAATCACAAGCTGTACCAATACATCAAATCCCAGTGTCATGCTAGGTGCTGCTCTTGTTGCTAAGAAGGCTTGTGAACTTGGTTTAAAGGTTAGGCATGCATAAACTTGGTGTACTTCTTAAATCTGTACCCCTCCCGCTATAACCATCCAATCCCCCCCCCCCCCCCCCCCCCCCCCATCTCATCCATCTGGCACAAGCATTTTTATTCCTAAGAATGTGAAAGCTACTGTAGTGTTGAATTATTCTGTAACAATCACTTCTCAATTATTCACCAGGTCAAACCATGGATAAAAACAAGTCTTGCCCCAGGCTCTGGTGTTGTTACAAAATATTTACAGAAAAGGTATTTCCTGTTATTTACTGAATAATTTGATTTGTTTTAAAATAATCTAATGTAACTTCCTTTTGATTTTTCCATACCTGAGGAAAAGATCAGCTAATAATGGTTTTATTTATTTTATTTCTTTTGTATTTTGTAGCGGGCTGCAAAAGTATTTTAATGAGCAGGGTTTCCATATTGTTGGATATGGCTGCACAACATGTATTGGAAATTCTGGGGATTTGGATGAATCTGTTGCTTCTGCTATTTCAGAAAATGGTAAGTTTGAGATTATATTCAAACTGTGATGTAGATAATGGATGATGAGTCATACTCGAGCGCATTTGGGTATTAAATAATCAGTTCTCTGACAGCTTCTGTATCCTTTCATTTCTGATTACTTCCTTGCTTTTTCTATACAGACATTCTTGCAGCTGCTGTGCTTTCTGGTAACCGGAATTTTGAGGGCCGTGTTCACCCCTTGACAAGAGCCAACTATCTTGCTTCACCTCCTTTAGTGGTAGCCTATGCCCTTGCTGGCACGGTATGTTTATCTCTTAGAGTGTGCTTTTTATGTAGTCAAAGGAGTACATGTAAACCTTATTTCAGAGAGTTCATGGAGAGAGGAACGGAAGTTGATAGTTAAAGGGGATTAAGTTTTGACCTTGGTAGGAGTTGGCTAAAATGTTTCGAGTAGCAGAGGTCTTTTTCAATGTTTTTTCTCCCTTCCTCAAATTTATACCATGCATCACTTACATTTAGTGTTGTGCCCCCACTGACATGTATTTTTAAATATTGCTCAAGGTTTATTTTTGTCCTCTCCGAGGTCCACTAGTAGACTTTTAACTTCCACCAAACACTCTTTAACCTTCCACGCCTTTATACTCTTTACACCCTTACCACTTTACCCTTAAACGTTTCACCCTAGTTCTTTGCACGCCATGTGAAATTCAGTTTAGCTGCCCCAAGTTCCCAACTTTTGTCTCTGTGATGCTATTGAATAAGGATTATTAAGCACATTTTTGTTTTGAAAATAAGTGTGGGATAGTGAAGGGTTTTTTCTGCCCAAATCCTAATTTACATAACACCATAATTTTAAGTTGAACATTTTGCATTATGTTTGCTTTATGAGTATCCAGGTTATTTGCAGTGGTTCCATTGGAAATTTCATTCTTATTGTTGCTGCTCTTCATCAATAAGGTGACATGAAAATGTTTTCCAGGTTGACATTGACTTTGACAAGGAGCCAATTGGAACGGGGAAGGACGGTAAGAGTGTCTATTTTAAAGATATCTGGCCAACAACAGAGGAAGTTGCAGAGGTAGACATTGTCAATTTTTGGATATTATAACACAGTTTTTTAATATGAAGTATAACTGCTGGTATGGAGTGAAATTTACTTGGGATGCATACTGTTCAGGTCGTTCAATCCAGTGTGTTGCCTGATATGTTCAAAAGTACATATGAGGCTATCACAAAGGGCAATCCCATGTGGAATGAACTAACTGTACCAGCTGCAACTTCCTATGCATGGGACCCGAACTCAACCTATATTCATGAGCCCCCATACTTCAAGAACATGACCCTGAATCCTCCTGGAGCCCATGGGGTGAAAGATGCATACTGTTTGCTTAACTTTGGTGATAGTATCACGACAGATCACATTTCCCCGGCAGGAAGCATCCACAGAGACAGTCCTGCTGCAAAATTCCTCCTTGAGCGCGGGGTGGATCCCAAAGACTTCAACTCTTATGGAAGTCGTCGCGGAAACGATGAAGTGATGGCTAGGGGAACCTTTGCCAATATTCGCCTTGTTAACAAACTTTTGAATGGGGAAGTGGGACCCAAGACTGTCCATATTCCTACAGGCGAGAAACTCTATGTGTTTGATGCAGCAATGGTAAGTCTCTTGGTATTAGATGTTACACAATTTCCCATCCTGACTTATTCCCCCTAAATTCCAGACCTCCATTGTCAGTATCATTCATTTGTAGTTTACTTTATGCCAACAAAAGCAATAATTGAGGAGCTCTAGACTGCAGATGCCTTTTGTATAAAAGTGCCCTATGAATTTTCTGATAGTTTAAGTGTATTTGCTTTGTTGTTTTATACACCAAAGCATTTTTTAATTGTCAAAGACATGATATTAGTTCCGTGATCTGAAGTGGTTTCCTGTAATTATCTGTGCCAAAATATCCTTTTCTGCAAAATCCCATGTTTTGACCTTAGATTTATGATTTCTAATCTTCAATGTGATCAATCTACTATTTCAGAGGTACAAGAGTGCTGGATATGACACCATTGTTTTGGCTGGAGCTGAGTATGGAAGTGGAAGCTCCAGAGATTGGGCTGCCAAGGGTCCCATGTTATTGGTGAGTCTTTACATTCATCATTTCAGCTTGAATAGGTTGCTACCCATCCAACTCTGTTTTAAATATCAACTGTGATCATCGACTGTGGATTGACCCTTGCACAAACTTTCTTACGGGCTTCATCTTTTGTAGGGAGTTAAAGCAGTGATTGCCAAGAGTTTTGAGAGAATTCATCGCAGTAATTTAGTGGGAATGGGAATTATTCCACTCTGTTTCAAGGATGGCCAGGATGCAGACACACTAGGATTGACTGGCCATGAGCGCTATTCTATTGACCTTCCAAGTAACATCGGTGAGATAAGACCTGGCCAAGATGTGACTGTCACGACTGACAATGGGAAATCCTTCATATGCACAGTTCGCTTCGACACTGAGGTGATTCACTCTTTCTTAAGCTCTATATTATTTGAAATTCATGTTTGATTATGGTGAAACATGGGGATTGCTCAAGTTTTTCATGGAAATTGAGGAAGTGATTTAGGAAATATGTTCGTTCACTTTATTCAAGGTTTATGAACAACATGGACAAAATATCAATAGTACCTTTGCTCATGCATGGTATTGGCAATCCACTAAAACGTTGCGGATCGTGGAAATATTTGCCACTCTAGGAATATCAAAACAGAACTATTTGACCCTACCAAACTTTATCATAATCTTTTATACTAAAGCACCCGACTCTGAATAAAATCTCATCATTAAACTGGAGAGTTTTGGCCTCATTTACCTCGGCCTGTGTTTACGCATTGAACTGTAGAAGGGCTTGGAGCTAATAAAGTCTTTGCATGAAACAGATGGTAGGCTAAAATTGACCTTCGGGTCAGATTATACATGTGGCTGATGCATTTAGATAGCTGCTGCGTAGTAAAAGATTTTTTTAAAGTGCCACTTGGATGCTATTATATATCTACACGAGTAGGATTGAGTTGCCTTCTGCTGTCCTTTTTTGAGTGTGCATTATTGTGATGCTTATCATTAAAAGTTACATGGAAGTGGACACGCGGACCCTTTTTGCAATTGTTGAATGCCTGTGCTTTTTTATTTTCCATCCAGACCCTGTATTTTTTTCTTCTTAGTTCTTTGTTAGCGTTTCATCTGCTCATACATGAAAGCTGATTCCGTTGATTAAACTGCAGGTGGAATTGGCTTATTTCAATCACGGAGGCATTCTTCCATACGCTATTAGGAATTTGATGAAGCAGTGATTACTCCATCACTGCCTGCGGCCTCCCTCCCTCCCTCCCTCCCTCCCTCCCTCTGAGAACTTTCAATTGTATAATGTGAGAGTGAAATAAAAATCTTAATAATAGGAAATGGGACAGGCATTTGTTTTGTCACTTTAATGCCTGACATGAATTGTCGGCCAAAGGATTACATCTAGCAATTTGATTCTTTTGTGTTGCTGATTGCTTGAAACCACCCCGGTGAATTTCATGGTTATCAGAACATCCTTTGAGAAAAAAAAAAAAAAAATTTGCTTCTGTCAATTTGCGCAGCGGATGCTGTAAGAGTTACAGTAGCATTTACTGTAATAAAAAAAATGTACATCATTATAAAAAATTATTGTCCTCTTAAGGGGAAGATGTTCTTTTTGTCGCGTTGACTCCGGCGAGCATAAAATAGAAGAATGAAGGTGAATTCATGCAAAGGAAAACCTAGCAAATTTGGTGCAGGATAACATCGTAATCTCTTTGTTGCTTGAACATTAGTTTAATTTTGTTAACTTGTTTGGAGACAAATATGTGGAATTGATAGTATTTCTATTATAATTTTTATTTTTGTAATAAAATACTGAATATGTAATTGAATTAAATTATACTGTTAAAAAAATATCTGTGAAAATAATTTGAATTCACAATATTGATTATTTTGCTCTTGGTTGTGGAGTCCACGCATATGCAAGATGAAGGATTTCCATGGAACTCACAACTGCCAGGCTTCATCTTATTTGGTTCTCCCATGAAACCAATTAGATGAGTTCAAACCCTAGAGGCAAATCCTTCCCAAATGTTTTGTTATGTCGGCTCATGGACAATTTTTACAGTTTTTTAGCATTTTCGATGAATTGTTCGTTTGAGCCTAAAATATCTCTTCCAACACAAAAAATATTACATTGTTAAAGAATTATTTTAATTTAAAAATTTAAATTATTAGATGATATTTTAAAATATAATTTATATTATTGTATAAAATACCTTTTTAAATAATAACTTTTTGAATTTAAAACTTGTATAAATTCATACTACTTTTTGTTTTTGCATTTATTTTATATTTAATTTTATTAGTTAAGAATAAAAATGATGAAAATTAAACTATCACTATTTAGTTAATAAAATTTTAATAAAAAATTCAAACTGTTACATAAAGTTAATTAAGTGAGCTGTAAAAGCCATAAGCATAAATAAGCATAAAGTGAGACTTAAAGCATCTAGAAAACTACAAGGATGAAGAACATTTTTTTCTGTCTTTAAAATGCTCTAAAAGCAAATGGGATAGGAGGATCTATTTAGTATTGTTGTAGTTTTTGTGATTATGATTTTAAAAAAATTATTTTATAAAATTATTTTAGATTAAGGTTAGTTTGATATTTATATATGTTTGGTTAAAACTGTGGTTGAAATTAATGTTAAATAAAAAATAGTTTAATGTGTTTTAGTTAAGAATGCTTTTTAAATTAAAATTATAAAATAAAAAAAATATATTAATATTAATAATTTTTAATTTAAATATTATAAATTTAACTATTGCTATTACGTACATCATAAAATAAATATTACTTATATCATCAGGAATAAAATTAGAATTGCGATCAAATCTGCAAATATAATAATTTTGTCAATAATTTGTATTTGCAACTGGAAATAGGCTAAGCCATCTGTACTACTTGAAAACAAAAACAAGAAAACACGTAAATATTTTTAGGAGAAACAATTCCTCACCAGATTGAAAGGTTCTACGAATTGCTTTTGAATAAACTAAAATGCATAAAACCAAAGAAAAAAAAATGCACAGATACCTTTGACCAGCTAATATCTGGGGCATATTTAATTTCCATTGTTGTTGGTAGAAAAAAACATCACCTTCGTCACAAACAATAAAATCTGGTGCAGCCATTCGAGAAGAAGACGATGAAAATGGCGCCAACTCTCTCTTGTTGGCTAAAGCTTCTTTTGAATGGAGATTTGGGAAGAGAGCTTTGAGCGATGCTAATGTCTCGTCACCTCCATATACTTCACCTGAAGCCACGTATAATTGAACGTACTTTCGAAACCCAGAGCTCTCAGCATAAGACCAACTTCCTCTGGTGTGAGAGCATCGTACTTTCTTGCCTGTGTTCTTTGTCAGGGTTGCTGGTCTGCATTACACATCAAAATAAATAAATCAACCATCCTTCGTAAACTGTTTGGGATACATAATGTGTTCTGAGAAACTACGAGAGGGCCCCACGAGCAAACTTTTTCACCTCTGGATCTCGTCAAGTTACATCCTGACTTGCAGTTGTGATGCGAATCACAGATTACTTCAATCGGTGGGGGTTAGAAAAAACACAAGGAAAGAGAGTGATTTTTATTTTGGGTTAAAAATATGGTTTGCGTTTTTAAGAGGATTTTTAGATTTTATTTTTTAATATTGAATTTGATTGAGAATTTGTTTTGATTTGTTTTTTATTGAGTTATCCTAATTTCATGATTAAAATTTGACATGTTAACCCGGATTGACTTGTGTTTTTCTTCCTTCTTTTTAATTAATTTTTCTTTCAATTTTATTCTTTAACATCATGTTTATTGAAAATTGGGTTTTAATATATATTTTTTTGATTTGTTTTCTACGATGTTATCACGGTCTTATAATTTAGATTGTAAATTTTATATATTAATCTGGGTTGATCCGGATCAATTCAATATAATATTGTTTTAATATTTGAAAAAAAAACAATATCATCTTAAATTTTTTTTAGTCAAACTAGTTTTTTCTCTTGATTGTCAAAGTGTCTTTTGAACTTGCTAAATTGATTACCGATATCTAAAAAACAAGATAAAAAAAGAAGAAAAAAAAATAAAAAACACACTAATGACTTGAAAATAATAATTGGAATAAACAGACGGTGAAAACAGAAGACCTTAAGTTGCAATAAAAAAACAAAAGGTTCGGTGTGAAAAAAATAAAAAAACACTATAAATAAACGGTTGAATCCATAGTGCAGTTGGATCTTAAAACAACATTCTATTTTTTTTTTTTTAAATTGTCGATGATCATCAATCATATGCAAGCTGGCCAATGTGCTCCGATCAATTTCATTTAACATTTCAAGTGTTGCTAAAGTATTTTTTTAATAAAAAAATAATTATAAACTCAAAATATAATATTTATTGTACCACATCTTTTTTAAAAATTAATACAATCATATATTAGATATATTATTTTAAAATATTAAAAATACAAAATATTATATTGATACAGGTTTATTTGTCAAATCTACAATTCAGGTAATGAGACTGTGATAACTTTATAAAAAATAAATTAAACTAAATTATGAAAATTATTTTTTAATTAATCCAAATTTTAAAAGACAAAAAAAATAAATTAATATAACTAGTGACATCTTATAAATTATTTTTGGACCTATTAAAAAAAATACAATTAAAAGAGATAAATCTTAAACGAATATATTCTTATTACTTTTAGTGGGTTATGGTTTTTTTTTTTAAAAAAAGAAAATTAGCTGGAAAATCGGAAAATGAAGGGTTAAAATGGAAATAGAAAAGAAAGTGGTTGTCTGTATGGCAAGCGAGATCCAGAAATCGAATAACATACAAAACTAGGAATGGATTGGAGTTTTCAGAACACTGAAAAGTTTGGAACACCGTAGGAATTCCAAGTCCACCATAGGTACGATTACAGGTAGAGTTCTGCAGCTGATGATTGATACTGTAATGGTAATTGACGCTTTACACTTGAAAATTGAAATATCTAATTATATTTATATGAACAATCTCTTGCAGAGCATGATCATCCCGTCAAAACTTATCATCATTTGCACCAGATTCTCAAAACAAGAAAGTACAAGATTCATGGTGATCATCAATATAGCCTCACCTTACCAAAATCATGATGTTCTTGCAAGGAGAAAGAGACTTAATGACAGGTTAGATGTACGTATATTCGTTAATGTTCCTCTGGAATGCTACCCAAACGCGGCTTCCAACTACCACACATGATACCTCCATCAGTACTGGCCGTGCCACCTTCATCAGGCCTGCTCCTCTCTCTCAACCTCAGAGCACTTACCAATTGCTCCACAGAAGAGTAGTTTATGTTCTTCCTAAAATTCAAGATTTGCTTTAACTCTTCTCTTGTAACCACCACTCTAATCCTCACAGCGCCACCACCTTTAGATGCCGTTTCATCACCCAGATCGCCATCTTTATCAACATTAACCGCCTCTTCATTTAATCTGAACCCCACCATCTTCGCCTTGCCACCTCGCTCTATCTTGGTCGACGGCACGAACGGTCTTGTAGTCTTTTCGATCATTTGATCTGCTTTGTGACTTCGTTGCTCAAACATGGCATTTTGTGATACAATCTTGCTGCTCGCCAAGCAGTTTCCCATGCTAATGAAACCAGAAAGAGTAAAGAAAAGGAGGAGGCCAGGGAGAAGAAAGAGTTAAAAGAGTAGCGAAAGCATAAATCAGTAGAGAGAAAGAGAGGAGGGGAAGCACATGAATAAATAGAAAGAAAGAAATTGGTATATTTTTTCTCTGCTAGAGACAAAACATCACTAAATATGAATATAATGCCTTTGATACCGTTTTAATTTCTTACTCTTGTATTTATTATTTTAATTTCCAAAAATTGGGTCATTCTTTCTTTTTCAAAGGATTCAGTTCAGTTTCAAGGTTTTAAATTCAAGTTATTCGCCATTGAATTTTTTAAATCATATTAGTTCTAGTTATAAAAATATTATAAACTCTAATCAGATGACTTAAGGTGGATTACAATAGCAAAATAACTATTCCCCCCTCCATCAAATCAAATGTAGCCTTGTTTAAAAGGATATTAGGGTCTTTTTCCTTGTTTTTATGAACAGGAGAAATACTAAAATGACCTTGGAACAAAAAAAAAAAAAAATCCTTTGTTCTAGGGGTGTTATTGGTTTTTTCCAATTTTAGTGGACAAGTGAATTACTAAAATGACCTTTAAGTTAACAATATCAAAGCTTTCAGTGAAGGAAGGGTTATTAATGTATTTTGAAGTTGATTTTATTTTCCTTTTTTTTTTCAAGGGCATTGTCATGGTTAACCATAATAAAATAATAATAAATTTTAAAAAGCTACTAGCATATAATTTCCATGCACTTCGAGTGACGCATGTGACGTCTCCCGGTGGTTCAAGCTACCCAACTGTCATGTAGTTAGAAGTGTCACCACGTCTTCTTTCATCCTGTGCGGTGTGTGTCATCAACGGTTGAGTGGTTTGTCTCCGGTAAATCTTTTTTCTTTTTTTTTCTCTCTCCTCCCATAAAAAAAATGCAGATTGAACTTTGTTTTTGATATTTGTGCTTTGATCCTTTTTCTTTTGATTTTTTTTTATTTTTGTCCTTGATTCTTTAATAAGAATTTTATTTCTTTTTAATTTAGTCATTCAATTTCAATTTGTGATATATGATGCTTTTTAATTTGGTCCTTATTTTTTTGATTTCTGATATTTTTTACTTAACTCTTCTATAGAAGTTGATTTTTTACATTTTGTGTTATTGTTAATTTTATCCTTGATTTCTATTTTTGTTGTCTCTCTCTCTCTCTCTCTCTCTCTCTCTCTCTCTCTCTCTCTCTCTCTCTCTCTCTCTCTCTCTCTCTCTCTCTCTCTCTCTCTCTCTCTCTCTCTCATTTAACCATTCCAATGAAAATTTTTATCCTTTTTTCATATAATTTTTTAGTACTTTACCATTTTGAATAATTGTAATTCCTTTTCGATATAATCCTTCAATTTCAATTTTTCATGTATTTATTTTTTTATTTAGTCCTTATTCTTTGGATTTCTTATTTTTTTCCCTTAACTTTTTTATAAATTTTTTATTAGTTTTTAATCTAACCATTCAATCCAGGTTTATGATGTGCTATTTTTTTCCTCATTCTCTCTTCTTTTTAGTTATTTTTCTTTTCAATTAAACCCTTTAATTAAAGAAATTTAGGTGTCCTCTATTTTATTTGTTATTTTGATTTTTCAAACTCATTATTTTAATTACCGGTTCTTATTTTAATTTTTTTTTCATGTAGTTAATTTTTTCCCATTATGTTTTTCTATCTTTGTTGACCTGGTCCAATTTGTTTTATCAAATTTTGTGCTCTCTTTGTTTTTTTCAAGGTATTATGATATTTTTTTTAAAATATTTTCAGATTAATATCATTGTTTTTTTTCAAATCCAATTAAAATAAAATTAACTTATTAATATCAGCCGGTGTTACAATTTGAATCGTTAATTTCTTTTATTTTTTTAAAACGTGTTTGCATCACCTAGGTTTTTTTTGTTTTTGAAAAAAATTGACCATTTACATTAACTAGATGTCAATTTTTATAAAAAAATATAGACTCGTGTCAATGCCTAGTTTAAGCACACGTGTCAACCATCTCTTGCTTGTAATTAATGTTTAAGTCTTGATCTAGTATTGTTTAATGAGATTCTTTTTATCCATCCATAGCATTTTAGCTTTGCTAACTGACAAGGTTTCTTCTTGCGTGAGATTTGACTCTACTGATAATGACCCAATTAACCAATATTACCGGCCATTACACCTGATGCTCATGGCTTCTTGTTCATCATTTGAAGATTAATTGCGCTCAACTTAAGGGGCTGTCGCCACTTTGATTTGGAGAAATATTTTTCACGCTGACTGCTAGTCTTGGAGCAAATTAGGGTAGCATCCCTTGCATTTTTTGGATTCTCTGATAATGTCCTTAAACTTTAAAATTAATCAATTGTATCCTTATATTTTTCTCTTTTAGAAAAACATTTAGAAAAAACTGTCCATAGTGAGGCAGCTAGCGTCATCTATTTCTCTTTTTTCAGGGTTTTTCAAAGAACTTGTCTGAAGCCCACAAAACTCTAATCATTAAGTGATTTGATTCATCAATTGTATGACACTACTGGTTTGAAAAAAAAAAGCAAGCATGCATACATCATAACCAATAATTATTCAAGTTTATGCGTCTTAATTTAGTTAGTTATGGCCACAACCCACATTATATATATACCTAACGATATCCAATTGTAGTACTGATTGTACCTAATGCTTGTATCGTGAACAGTACCATATATGATTAGAATCTTCACCAACTCAGAAATCTTAAATTAGCAAAATAAACAACAATTAATGACCAAAGTTTCAGAGGTTTATCTGGGGTTGAACATTTAACCATCAAATGATAGCTAAATATCAAAATGAGAGATGAACGTAACGGTAAAGCATTAATATTCTAGTGGTGGGTTCATTGCATCATTGGTGAGATGTCCAACTTTTAGGGCAGAAATTTGAAACTTCTCTGCGAGTGCAAGATAATGTTATGCCACATTATTACTTCAAGGACCGTTGAAATATATACAAGGCCCTAACGCGTTTGAACAGTTAGACGTTAGAGCTAGACATCTTCTTTCACATGGGGTTAGGTGATCAGTTCCATAGTTTATTACCAAATATGGAGACATTATGCCTTCTGTTGCATGTGGAAGATTGGCCATTCGTGTCTTCTACAGTTGCTTTGTGCAGTATTACAATGGGAGACAACGACCGGGCACCCTAATTTATATGCATATGTGGGACAGATTTAATTTACAGTTGACTAGAGGATCATCTCTGAGGTGTGTTCACAACAAATACCAAAATATAACATGTGATGGGTCATGATTTTCTAAAAATATTTCACATGACCATCACATGAAAGTCTCAACCTAACATTGAATTATGATTTTTCTACGCCCAATCTTATATTGGGGCGGAGTACACTCGCACCCAACTCTAAGTTGGGCCACGATGTGTCCACGATCAACTCTAAATTAGACCTGGACGAGTCCACGCCCAACTTTAAGGTGGCTCAGGATGAGTCCATGCTCAACTTCAGTTGGGCCGAGACATATCCACGTCCAACCACACTTGGGTTCAGCGCGTGTAACGCTGAACCCAACCCCTATTGGATTTCAGCGAAGAAGCTAAACTCAAATACCCTTGGGTTCAACGTATTCAACGTATAGCTAAAAAGTGACCCCACCCTAAGCCTCCCCTACTCTAAATCTGGGCTTGTGATTATGATACCCATCACATCCCATTAATTATGAACAAACAGCCAATGCTTATATTAATTAGATGTGATGGCATCAACAATAGAATAATATTATTCTACCATTACAAGATTACATCTCTACCCCTCACATATCGTATAATGCCAGTCAAGACAGGTAATATAAAAGGAAGCTTGAGCACATAGAAAAAAGGTTCGAAACCTTATGCTCTTAGACATAAACACATTCCTTCTCTTCTTCCCTTACATCTACATCTTATTCTCTTTCTTCTTCTCTATATTTATAAAAGCTCATTAATACCTTCATTAATGTCTTTTTACCATACAAAATACCTCGTATTGACTAGGGGTGAGCAAAAAAACTGAACAACCGAGAAAACCGAAAAAAAAACTAACAAAAAAAACCAAACCGTGAAAAAAAACCGATTAGAATTTTTTAAAAACCGACCGGTTTGGTTTTATAAGCCTAAAACCGAAAAAACCAAACTAAACCCAAACCGAAAAAAACCCGAGTCAAACTGAAAAAACCGATCCAAACCTAAAAAACCAGTTTGAACCGGTTTTTATTATAAAATAACCGAACCAAACCGAAACTGGTCAGTTTGAACTGATTTTGTTTTTTTTTTATTTTAAAAAACCGATTTGGTTACTTTTTTTTTTTGATAAAAACCGAACCGAATCGAAAATAATCACCCCTAGTATTGACTTGATCTTTAGAGGGTCCCCCAACAACACCCCCTAGGAGTCTCTAAGGGACCTTATGCAGGTATTCATTCAAGAGAAGATTTACAACCCATGAAGATATTCATTCAAGAGAAGGCCGATACAGACTGAAAGTGAAGGTCATAGTACACAGTACGAATGATCTGCAAGGATCTTTAAAAATAATTTCTTCTAGAATATTCCCCGTTAATTTTATAGCCTCATCAACAAGGAACTAGTCACATATAAACCCTACTTGATGAAAACTTGAAAAACTTCACATAAACAATAAACATAAAAACTTCACACAGATAATTTTCCAGTGTCAAAACAAGAGAAAAGGAAGTGTGGAGCTAGTCCAAATGAACTGGAAAACAATTTGTTAAAAACAATTTGTTTGGACAGTGGGGTGGTGAAAAAGTGGGAGTGAGGAGAGAGGGTGAGTGGTCAAAATAGAATGATACCATAAAAAATGGATGACTATTTTCTCTTTGGTGCATGTACACGTTAAAGAGTGACTACCTCACTATTTTTAGATATCACTTACGACCATGTTAAGTAGTTTTTTTAAGATTTCGTTAGAATTATTTTTTTGAATTTTTTTATAACGATACTGGATATATTAAAATTAGAGATGAAGTATATCCCTAGTGATTTATTTTTTTCTTTTTTCTTCTTCTAAGTTTTTATTAGAATTATTATTTGTCAAGATTTTTCTAGATATATTAAAATTAGAAATGAAATATATCCCCAATGAATATTTTATTTTCCTTTCCTTTATCTCTCCTCTCTCCTTATCATGTCAGCCTATTTAAAGAGAAAGTGTGCAGAATAGTGAAGTGAATTAACATGGTGCAAAATGGAGAAAATGGGCTTTCTTTTTTATTTTTTTTATTAACGTGGGTGTCCGGGCCAGTTTGTGCACATCTCGACTAATTCCATGGGTCCTAAAGTTAACGACCATGTAAGCCTCTAGTGGCCCTGAGGTTTGTGAAACTCGAACCAGTGACCTCTAGGGAGAAATGTGCATTCTTAATTTGTGCTGATGTGAGGGTGATGTATTTTTGTTGTTTGGTGTTTATTTCACATGTTTGGGCCGTGGCCGAGAGTAGTTTTTTTTTTTTTTTTACATGCATATCACTATTTTTTTATTGAAAAAAAATCATTAATGTCACTTAATTAATATCTATATCATCCTTTCATATAGATCATAGAAATTGTTTTGGATAGATATAATCTCGGTTGCTTCAAGTAACTTGTAATCAATTTTTTTCAAGCTTAACGACTTTTCTCTAACAATTTTTATGCTTAATTTAAGGGTTAAAGGGAATTGTTTTTTAGGAAATCAATGCATGTCATAACATATATGGCCTTCATCAATCACAAAAATAAATTATATGAAATATTATTAATAAGAGGAATTCAAGACATGAAAAAAATTAGATTGAAAAAATAGACCCAAACTTAATTCTTGAAAATTGACCGACATTACTTAAAACTATCGATATTGGCACAAGGAAAAACCTCACTTATGTTTGTATCAAATTGACAAATTAAATCTTTTTTTAATTCGAACATGTACTCATTATATTTAAAATCTTGATCACAATATCCTCAATTGTTGCATCAAGTGGTTGGGTATAATTCATAATAACACTTGACTTTTCCCATCATGGTATAGGGAAAATACTTACTTTATGAAACTGATAAAAAAGAAAATAAAATTACGAACCTTACCAAAAGGCGATTCTCCAACCTCATAGTAATGCATGATAGTTAGGAGAAATATTATGGCTGCCCTAACAGTTTTTATAATTCTTTTTTGGTATTTGGTGAATTAATTTGTGTTTATAGGATATAAAGTATGGCCCCATGCTTGTGCTTGCAATCTTCGACATGCATGTGGGCTGTGCAACTGCTTCATTTAGGGCCAATTAAGACCATCAAGAATGGCCTCATACTTGTGCTTGCAATCTTCGACATGGATGTGAGGGATCATGAGAAAAGAGACACCTAATCGAGGTTGCGTTAAAGAAAAAATACATATATGAAGGATAAGTAGTTATCATCTTCTTCATCAATGTTGAATGGGTTTGGTGCAGTATTGGCTTGTTGTATTTAATGTAATGTGGATGTAGCAGGATGGGGTTTTAACCACTCTCTCTACACCTAACAACACCATTGATTATAAGCTTATGTATATGTTTCCTAAATTTGTCTACGAATATATATATGCATGAGGTTAAGATTAATTTACGATGCAATCATTTAAGTCTGTCACTCAAAACTCTGGAAATATGATGAATAATCTTCGTTTGTTTGGTCGGAAAGTATTTGTCTAAAACATATTTTAATGATTTTTACATGTTTTACTACACTTAAAAAACTGATCATTGGATTTTTCTTCCATGTCAAAGAAAAATTAAACCTGGGAGAAGGAATGTGTTTTCTTTCCTTCTTTCTAAACCATTATTTTATTCTTAATCTCCATATATATCCAAACAATTTTAGATCTTTTTATATTATTGAATTTTGTACCGTGTTTAGTCTTCTTGGCTTATTCCAACAAAGTATAACGATAATTTAATCCCTTGTTATATCAATAACTAGTATAGAGTTTGAATTATTTAACAATTACCTAGTCTGATATTTGTTTTTTGTTGTACATCATGTTAGTTAGTTTATGAAGGCTTCTCACCATTCTTACTTGGTCATTATATGACGTATCTTTAATGGTACTTGTGGTCATGAGTTATTTTTCCTACTAGGACTTTTCTTTTTTTATAGTTGATGGGTTTCAGCAATGTTGATGATGCATGTTTTTTAGTGAAGCTTTTATTACTTGGAAGAGTATGAGTTTTTAAATCCTCAATCGAGTTTGAATATTGTGCTATGTCATCTACATGCTTTGATATTTTTTAGCTTATAGATTTGTTAGGTGAACTGGGTATCCCTCAGTTTACTCCTACTAATCTTCATGTTAATAACACTAGTATTCTTCAAATTGCTACCAATTCAGTCTTTTATGAGCACATCAAGCATATTGATTTAAATTACCATTTTATTCATGAAGAACTTGATCGATATATGATTAATCCCCCTTACATTCCCATTGAGTTCTAGATGGTTGATGGGTTTACCAAGGCTCTATCTTATCATCGAAATCAATTAATGGTTGACGAATTAATGCTTTGTGTTCCACCAGCATCAATGTGAGAGGGGATGTTTGTTGTAATATCTTGATTAATTGATATGCAGTTACTTGATTTATGAAGCTTTATCTAGGGAGATTGATTTATATATAATTACTTGATTTAGGGAGCTTGGTCTAGGGAGATTGATTGATAGGCAATAATAATTATGATCCAAGAGATATTGTAGGATGTAATTATGTTGATACTTCACTATTTAAATAGAAAATATCCTCTATTAAGAAACATTCAGACTATTTTAATAAATGATATCATTCAATTTGATACCAATCTAAGTAGTGAAGTGTTCATGGGTTTTGATTTGTGTTTGGTGTAGAAGTTAGGTCATGGTGGTGGTCAAATCTTCTATGGTTTCTTGTTGGCCTATAATTTTCATTTTCAGGAATAAAGAGAAAGAAAAAAAAACTTGTCTACTCAGAGGACTTCTGAGATTTTTTTATAGAGTGTAGGATCTTTGCTGTGATATCATGATAAAATATGTGTGGAGGCTTATAAACTTACTTTTGATTTATAGATAGGATTAATTTATACAGTAAATGATGGTATCTAGGTTTTAATATACATGATGATCTCTATGCTAGAATTAAGGTATAAAATTGACTAGCATATTCTAAACTGATATTTGAATCTACACAATTTTCTCACATCTCATTCTAACAGTAATTTATAAAAATTATCTTAATTTAATATATTAATGCATACAACATTTTAATTTATATAATATTACGAGGAAATATATCATAACACACTATATAATACGTTATATTATACAATAGTCATATGTGTGTGTGTGTGTGTGTGTGTGTGTAATCATACAAATTTTATTATGAAAATATATCAAATAAAGACACTTATTTTAAATGTATGGATTGTCATTCTATTCGTGAAAAAACTTAACTGATATGTGATTACTCTCTCTTATTTTCAAATGAGTTATAGATAGCTGACGTGTTTACCAAGACTTTATCTTGTCATCAAAATCAATTCATGGTTAACAAATTGATGCTTCCTATTCCACCTATATCAATTTGAGAGGGGATGTTTGTTGTAATATCTTGGTTAATTGATATGCAATTACTCGATTTAGGAAGCTTTATCTATGGGTATTGATTTATATATAATTACTTGATTTAGAGAGATTGATTGATAGGAAATTGTAATTATAATCCAAGAGATATTGTAGGATATAATTATGTTGATACTTTACTATTTAAAGAGAAAATATCCTTAATTAAGAAACATTCAGACTATTTTGACAAAAAATAACATTCAATTTAATACTAATCTGAGTAGTGAAGTGTTCATGGGTTTTGATTTGTGTTTGATGAGTTAGGTCATGGTGGTGGTCAAATCTTCTATGGTTTCTTATTGGCATGTAAGTTCCATTTATAGGAATAAAGAGAAAGAAAAAAAAAACTTGTCCACTCATAGGACTTCTGAGATTTTTTGTAGAGTGTAAGATCTCTACTGTGATACTATGATAAAATATATGTGGAGGCTTATAAACTTACTTTTGATTTATACATAGGGTTAATTTATACAGTAAAGGGTAGTATCTAAATTTTAATACATGATGATCTGTATGCTAGAATTAAGGTATAAGATTGACTAGGATCTTCTAAATATTGTATTTAATTCTACATGAATTTTTAACATCTCATTCTAACAGTAATATATAAAAATTATCTTAATTTAATATATTAATGCATATAGCCTTTTAATTTATATAATATTACGAGGAAATATATCATAACACACAATATATATATATATATATATATATATATATATATATATATATATATATATATATTCTATTATGAAACTTATTTTAAATGTTTAGATTGTTATTCCATTCACAAAAAACTTAATTGATATGTGATTACTCTCTTTTACATTTTCATTGAGTTATAGATAACTGGCGTGTTTATCAAGGCTCTATCTTGTCATCGAAATCAATTCATGGTTGACGAATTGATGCTTCGTGTTCCACCAACATCAATTTGAGAGAGATGTTTGTTGTAATATCTTGGTTAATTGATATGCAATTACTTAATTTAGAAAGCTTTATCTAAGGATATTGATTTATATATAATTACTTGATTTAGGGAGCTTGATCTAAAGAGATTGATTGATGGTCAAATCTTTTATGGTTTCTTGTTGGTCTGTAAGTTCTATTGGTAGGAATAAAAAGAAAGAAAGAAAAAGTGTCTACTCAAAAGACTTCTAAGATTTTCTATAGAGTATAGGATCTTTGTTGTGATATCATGATAAAATATGTGTAGAGGCTTAAAAGCTTACTTTTTTTAGATAGATATGAAGTTTTTAATACATGATGATTTCTATGCTAGAATTAATGTAAAAGATTGACTAACATCTTCTAAATATGGTATTTAAATATCAAGATCAAACTTGATATAAAAATAAAGTATCAAGGGATGAAATTAAAAAAATAAAATAACTCAATAAATGATTTAAGATCAAATACATTGCAATCAAAAGAATGAAAATTTAATTTAACTTTACAAACAAATAACTAGATTTTTTTTTTACAATGGCCAACATGATTTTCTAAAAGGAGAGAGGAAGAAGAAGGGAAAAACTCCTTACCGGAGCTCCTCCGCGTGTCTTCGAAGAACACGCGTCTCACCACCGTGACAGGGTGGTGAGGCGCATTGAACGCCACCCCGGAAGATGGCATTCGATGTTGTGTGAGCGCCACATGGGCCACCCAAAAAGCACGGGTGCTACCCACTTGCTATTGCATGCTACCCAACCACTTTCGAATTTTAATCTTAATTTATATATATTAAAATATTAAATCACCCCTAACTCCACATGAGAATTACAAAAACACCATAACAAAAAACCCTAAAATGACATTGCATCTATAGTAAATACAGTTTTTTTTAGGGACATTTAAGTAATTAACATGCATAAAAAAATATAAGAAACCCGAAAAGCCCCTGAACCGAAAAGAACTTTTTTTTAAGGGTCATTTGGTAATTATACTACATAAAAAAACATGAAATTACTGATTAACACCCTTCTTTAATGTAATTACAAATAAGCCTCATTGAAAAGACTCGTATACCCCTGAACTCAAGCTTGCTCACCAAGGGTAAAATAGTAGTCTGTAATCCACAGTAAAATACTGATCTGTTGTAGTTTTTTTTTTTTTTGTAATATCTAAGCCAAATAAAAATTAAATTTCTTTCACAATAATAGCATGGGAGATAGGAAAAGGTGAGGACTATTAATAAAACATTTAATGAATTTTCCTAAAAAAATGAAAAATTTGACTCATTTTCATTTTGTTTTTTTTCAATATTTAAGGGGGGTCAAAAGGGACTATAAACATTAAGTTTTTGAAAGTTGGATTCACCCCTCAAATACACTTTGCTTCGCCGGTGGACACTACCTTCATAGAATGGGCAAGATTCTGATCATCCTCATAATTTTATTTTCTTGTGAAAACCACCATACCCAACATACGAAAACGAGTCCAACCTATCCTCTGAGGTTTGACAGATTGTTTACTTATAATCCTGCCAAAATCATAAATGTTATTAACTGGGAACGCTGGAGTAATTAAGTGCGTGGACGTTTCAAAATATGAAACTTAATTTTCCGCATCCAATTTATAAGAAAAGAAAAATCCTTAAATTTAATTTTGAATTTGTGACAATTATTTATTTTAACTTTTATATTTTGCACAATAAATAAATTATTTTTGCGCAATAAAAAATCATCAAGAACAATTTATTTTTTCAAAACAATGTGTTATTAGATATTGTGATTGTGTTGCATGGATTTAATCTTCCAAGTTTATTTACTCCTTAATCAATTCATCTCTTTTCATTTTGAGTTGCTATCATTAATGCTGTTTAGGTTATTGTCTTACCTAATAATAACTGCTAATACAAAATAATTTATAGCATGGACATGAAATTTTATATATATATATATTTTTTTTAATGTGGTGTACTTATTATGTATTTTCTCTTGGTTTAAAATAATTGTGAACCCGTAAATTTGTAAATTCATTATTGATATTTTTTCACCTTTTTTTTTGACATTGTAATGCAATTTATTGCTTATCAAGAAAAAAAATCATCTTATAATGAAAAATATTTAATTACCATATAATTAACATGCATAGTTAATATGGAAACTTGGTAGAAGTTAACTATTTGGTTAATTGAACGAATTCAAAGAGCATCAGGTTTAACTGCACGAATTCAAATAACACAAGGGTTAATTAACTAATATAGAGAAAAAAAATAATTTATCCAACCGCAAAGATAAATTTAGAGGTTTTGCCTTTCAGTATATTTACTTCTTCTCTTACCAAAAATACCCACACAATTCACGATGATAACATCAAGTTGATTTCTACACACACACACACACACACACACACACACACAAAGACTATTAGTGGGGGAATAAACCGTCAAAAACATTGTATTTTTGAGGTAGTAATAAATGGAGAAAGGATTTTAATTTGCATAAAAAACTAAGAGTATTTTTGCAATATTTGCAATATCAAGTCGTAGGTGTTCTGTAAATAATCTTCTTGAAAACACTAAAAACTACCATATTGGGAATTTAAAAAAAATAAAACTATAATAGTGGAACAGCAACACAACATTTAATTTTCTTAAAAATTTGCATCAAAACTATGGTTTAAAATAAAAACAAAATAAAAGTAATTACTAGGACAACACTCCTTTTCTCCCCAAAAAATATGCTACTTTCCTTGGCTATTATTTGACAAAAAGTTAAACTAAATATATTAATAACATTCTCTCAAATAATTTTCTATTTTACTCCTTGTTAAAAACTTGTAATTTTATTTCTTCTTTTCAACTACTTCTGATCTTAAGAAGAAAAATGAAAATTAGTTAAAAAAGAATATTTGGCAAAATATTTTGGGATTGTAAAGAGAATATCGTCTGTTAGATGGGGGGATAATATCTCAGAGAGATGGAAATACACACTCGCGCGCGCACTTGTCAGTTCACTGACTATCATTTATGTTGCCAGCCACCATCCTTCTTAAAAAACCTAAACATTATTTCATACATATCAAGCCTTGTGTTCCTTCTCCATTTTCCTCTACCATCAAACCAAAACAAGCACGGAACACTAGCACCAAACCCTTCAGTCCAGCCAACAATCAAAGATGGCCCTTTCAGACGAAGAGATTGTCCTTCAACCCTTACTGAAATTACCCAAAACAAAGAGTAATCATTCAAGCATTGAGCTTGAGAGTGTATTATCAGACACCGAGATGCCATACTTTAAACGTCTTCGAAGGGCCACATGGATTGAGTCGAAGCTGCTCTGTCGCCTTGCTGCACCTGCAGTTGTTGTTTATATGATCAACTATCTCATGTCCATGTCCACCCAAATCTTCTCTGGCCAACTTGGTAATCTTGAACTCGCTGCTGCCTCCCTTGGCAACACTGGAATCCAATTATTTGCCTATGGCCTTATGGTAAATAGCTATCAATAATAAAACTCCCTCCCTCTCTAGCTCTGATCTCATCTCTCTCTCTCTCTCTCTCTCTCTATATATATATATATATATATATATATATATATATAATCAAAATATTTTTTTATGTCATCCATCTCATTTTGATATTACTTGTATATGAATGAAACAGTTAGGAATGGGAAGTGCTGTGGAGACACTATGTGGGCAAGCATTTGGTGCACACAAATACGGAATGCTAGGGTTATATCTACAAAGATCAACCCTTCTCCTCTCTCTCACTGGGATCCTACTCACAATCATTTACATCTTTTGCAAACCCATTTTAGTTTTACTTGGGGAATCACAGGAAATCGCATCAGCAGCAGCAGTTTTTGTGTACGGCCTTATTCCACAAATTTTTGCATATGCGGTAAACTTTCCAATACAAAAGTTTTTGCAAGCTCAAAGCATAATGGCCCCTAGTGCATATATATCAGCAATCACTTTGGTAATACATATTCTGTTAAGTTGGCTTGCTGTGTACAAAACTGGGCTAGGCTTGTTGGGTGCATCTCTAGTGTTGAGTTTGTCATGGTGGATTATTGTGCTGGCACAATTTGTTTATATAATTAACAGTGAGAAGTGCAAGCATACATGGGATGGTTTTGCTGTGCAAGCCTTCTCTGGGTTGTGGGGGTTTTTTAAGTTATCTGCTGCATCTGCTGTGATGCTGTGCTTGGAGACATGGTACTTCCAAGTTCTTGTTCTCATATCTGGGTTGCTAGAGAACCCTGAGTTGGCTTTGGATTCGCTCTCCATTTGGTAAGTATTTTTCTTCTTCTTTTGTGTCCTATATTTGTAATGTAGCAAGGCATCCCGGGGACATAATTCCACACACACGCACACAGTTAGATAGTTATTAGCATTTCCCTTTTTTATTTACATGGATACAAATAAAATAGATTCAAACAATTCTTCAAATGAACCTAAAAACAAAACATCTAAAAAAAAAAAAAAACTAAAAAAAACTTAAGAAACATGGGCTCCAGCAAGGAGCTCGAGCCCACGCACCAGGAACATGGTCTCAGACAAGTAGCCCGAGCCCATGCTCCTTGCATGGGCGCATGGACACCTAGTGCATGGGCGCTTGAGGGCTCGGGCTATCATGCCCGAGCCCAACATGTTTGGGCCTAGGCACCCACTTTCACATCTCGTGGGCTCAGGCTGTCTCACCTGAGCCCAGCGTGTTTAGTTCCAGGCAGAGCGTCAGGACCGACTTTCACCTCTACTGGATTCGGACATCTTGTTCGAGCCCAACACTCTCTAGAGAATTTTTTCTGGACCCCATGAGGGTCCCTTGATATTTTATACTGATCAAATACGTATTATTTTAAGTAGAATATATATCAAAATATCACAAGGATGAAATTATACTTCAGCTCCTCTTCACAAAAAAATAAGATTCATGAGCTATAAATACATCATGAATCCTTCAAGTCAAAGGTTCACAATCTCTTCATTTTTAATATTCTTAGCATATATATTTTCATAGTTTATCTTTCTAAAATATCATTGCACTTTCTCTCTCTATAAAGTTACTGACTTTATCATCGGAGAGTCCCCACATCCATCAAAGGAGACCTTTTGCAGGTACCAGTTACCAGTTACCTGACTTACCAGACATCACCTGCTACTACCACAGTTACCGGTTACTTGCCTTACCAAGCATCACCTGCTACCACTTACCAACCCTCTGGACTTTCTATATCAAATCACTAGATACCTTGAATATAGAGAATGAATCAAATTCTTGAACTAAAAGATCAACCAATTATCAAACACATCAACCTTATTCCTAAGCATTTTAAGTTTTAAGACTCATCAATTGGCGTCATTTGTGGGAAATTGATAAAAAGGCCATCAGTTTCTAAAACTTGTTTTTGACATTTCTAGGTCATTCCATGGCACACAACCAAGACACACTTGAGTCAAAACACTGGATAAATCTATCTGTTACCACGAACACTTCTACTCAGCCAGACCTTCAACAACTCGTAAGTCAGGTGAAACTCCCCACCCAGATTGTGTTGGTAACCTAAGGTCAAAATTAGACCTTGCCACTCCTATAAGTTTTGACACCCTCGACAACATACAACACCCTCGCACCACATCCACTGTCCATACCAGGTGCTTGTAGATGATTACACTATTCAAGGGAGATTAAACATAATGACAATCCTGAGAGTTTTTTAAGGGGTCTTTCATGCCATTGCGATACTTATGTACAAAACTGATACTTCAAACATCCTCCCCCTAACTACCGTGAGATGGACACTAGTTACCGTAACCATCATTCTATGTCAAACTCCTTGGGCTCCCAAGAGTCTAATAGATAAAGGACTAAGAGAAGATGCATACATGAGCATACCCAGGAGAATGACTACAACTCCCCATTAATGGAGGGGTTATTCCTTGTTCAAACAAGTATTGAATAATTGACTTCTAAAGACTACATATCCATAAAAAATAAGTATGGACAACTATGATGACCTAGCTAACCTAAGGGAGCATGTACAGAATAAACGCGGTAGCTTAGAGTTGGTCATCTAGGATAGTGACTCAATATGCAAAATCATCCCCACAACCTTCCGGGGGCCTGCGTGTGCATAGTATAACAATTTAGAGCCAAGCTCTATTGATGGGTTCAGTGACCTATATGTTAAGCTAGTGACGCTTTTTGACACCAACATACTAACCAAGAAAAGCTTTATGGAACTATTTGGTGTTACCCAATAAGAGGGTAAGTCTATACGAGCATATTTGAAGAGGTTCAATGAGGAGATGCTCAATGTGGAAGAATTTCTTTAGCCAATAACTTTAAAGGCCTTGATAAAAGGGGTAGGAGAATATGCCCTATGGAGAAAAATTTATGCCTTATTAGACATAAGTTTGCTTAAGATGAAACAAGTCATGAAAAATCACATACGGGTGGAAAAGACTGATTTGCTACGATATGAGCCTTCTTCTTATTACATGAACAACCAAGGACCTTTCAAGTGAAATTGTTCTCTTATTAGAAATGAAAGCTTGAGGAAGAACCATAAGGGATTAACCCATTGTTATTTGGTGTATCCTAAAAATTACTCTTTTAAAGTTATCAAGGCAGTCAAAGCAAACACTTTGGCACCAGCTTCAAAACATGTTACTCTTAAGAACCTCTTATGTATCTATCACTCAGATCATCATAGGATGCATAATCCTCAATATGAATGTAAGTTTATTTTTTAAATAAAAATAATATATCTCTAACATACATTCTCTATCTATTGATCTTCAATGGGGGTTTCCAAATACTTTTCAAGGGGCCTCTTACCAATTCGCCAGTTGATATGGGATTCCCATTCTCTAGGTGATGCCTAGAGGCTTCTAACCAATTGGCCAGGGGTTGATCTGGGATCCCGTATTCTCTAGGTAATGTCTAGGGACCTCTCATCAACTCACTAAAGGTTAATCCAGGATCCCCCATTCTCTAGGTGATGCCAGAGGCCTCTCACCAATTTTTTAGGGGTTGATCTAAAACCCTCATTCTCTAGGTGATTCCACCTAGGGGTTGATCTGGGATCCCGGATTAACCTCTGACGGTGATGCCTATGGGCTTCTCACCAATTCGTTAGGGATTGATTCAGAACCCCCGTTCTCCAAGTGATTCCTAAGGGCCTCTCACTAATTCGTTAGGGGTTAATCCAAGATCTCTTATTCTTCGGGTGATGCCCATGGGCCTCTCACCAATTCACTAGGGGTAGATCTGGGGCCCCTATTTTTTAAGTGATGCCAAATGGCCTCTTACCAATTTGCCAAGGGTTGATCTTAGATTCTCATTCTCCAATGCAGTCTCAGACTTGCACCACTCTTTAGTGATGAGCTTTTATGTCTCATGCCATCATAGAGAGGTTATATATCTCTCACACACCATTGACCATTCTTCAATGAGGGGCTCCCAAGCCCCCACGCCATCACAAAGGAGGTTATAGACCTTCCAAGGCTACAAACCTTCTACTTTTTGGTGAAATCTTTCTTCAATTGAGGTTTTTCATACCTTATTCCATCCTAAAGAGGTCACATACCTCTTACACTTAATGCAACCACTCTCTAAGGGATGAACTTGGTTTTCTTAGTGCATTAAAAACACCCTCCATGAATTTGTCCCCTCTACCCTTTAATTTTTTTTTAAAGTATTGGCATCGCTAGAGGTCATTGTCTTTGGGTTCTCCTCCACCTTATATAAATCTTTCTAAGTATAGGTATCACTAGGGGTCATACTCCTTGGATTCCCCTTAGCTTTTTTAGAATATTTTCTAAGTATAGGCTCATCCTGCATAGGTTTCTATACTTAGAAAGATTTCAATTGAGGCTTTTCATACCTTATTCCATCCTAAAGAGGTCACATACCTCTTACACTTAATGCAACCACTCTCTAAGGGATGAACTTGGTTTTCTAAGTGTATTAAAAACACCCTCCATGGATTTGTCCCCTCTACCCTTTAATTTTTTAAAAAATATTGGCATCGTTAGAGGTCATTGTCTTTGGGTTCTCCTCCACCCTATATAAATCTTTCTAAGTATAGGTATCACTAGGGGTCATACTCCTTGGGTTCCCCTTAGCTTTTTTAGAATATTTTCTAAGTATAGGCTCATCCTGCATAGGTTTCTATACTTAGAAAGATTTCAATTGAGGCTTTTCATACCTTATTCCATCCTAAAGAGGTCACATACCTCTTACACTTAATGCAACCACTCTCTAAGAGATGAACTTGGTTTTCTTAGTGCATTAAAAACACCCTCCATGGATTTGTCCCCTCTACCCTTTAATTTTTTTAAAAGTATTGGCATCGCTAGAGGTCATTGTCTTTGGGTTCTCCTCCACCTTATATAAATCTTTCTAAGTATAGGTATCACTAGGGGTCATACTCTTTGGGTTCCCCTTAGCTTTTTTAGAATATTTTCTAAGTATAAGCTCATCCTGCATAGGTTTCTATACTTAGAAAGATTTCTAAAAGAGAAAAAAACCCAAGAAACCCAAGAAACATGGGCTCGGACATGGTAGTCTGAGCCCAGCTCTTAAGAAGCATGGCCCGGGGTAAAGAGCCTGAGCCCACGTACTAGGAACATAGGCTCGGGCAAGTAGCCTTTCCGTTCAATACATGATTATTCAATGTAGAAGAAAGGATTTGTAATGAGCTACCTCCAGTGAGGTAGAAAATGGGTTTTTCTAGTGAATATTAATTACTGTTTTGGTTAAGTACTTAAATTGATACTTAGAATTTGGATTTTTCTTGCAGCATGACAATCTCTGGATGGGTGTTTATGATCTCAGTTGGATTCAATGCAGCAGCAAGGTGAGTCAAATTAAACAGGACAGTGCTAATTTTTCTTAGAAAAACAAACTTTTATAATGGCTTCTCTTGCAAATAAATCAATAAGGTGCATAATTTATAGTTTCTTACCACATCTGTCATTTTATTTGTAAGAAAATGATCTCTTAGAAGAAAGTAGCATTGCTCTCTTCGTTGTAGTTGTTTTTCTCCATTGCATTGCATGTGTATACAATCATTTTTATTATGATTTATTAATTAACCATACATGCATCATAATAATTTATTAAAAATCTCACATATGATATGGCCACCCGCATGCGGTTGAACATGCAGCGTGAGAGTCAGCAATGAACTGGGAGGTGGAAATCCAAAGTCAGCCGCGTTTTCAGTGGTAGTGGTGACAACAATGTCTTTGATTATCTCAGTGATGGCAGCATTAGCAGTGATGGCATTACGGGATGTCATCAGTTATGCTTTCACCGGCGGCGAAACTGTGGCTAAAGCAGTATCTGATCTCTGTCCACTTCTAGCCCTAACTCTTGTACTAAATGGAGTTCAGCCTGTTTTATCAGGTACGTGTATTGATATATTACAGCACATCGATCATTTGATTAATGCGAACATGCTGAACAATGGAAGCATGAAAATTAATTAAGGTGTGGCTGTTGGATGCGGTTGGCAAGCTTTTGTTGCCTATGTTAATGTCGGATGCTACTATGTGGTCGGGATCCCATTGGGTTCACTCTTCGGTTTCTACTTCAACTTGGGTGCCAAGGTAACTACCAATTTTATTTTATTTTTCTTTTTATTAATACAAGATGCATTATCTTCTTCTTTTTTTTCCCACAATAATATATAATTAAGAGGTATCATCAGCTTTTTATATATCAATTGAAACTAAGTCTTTGAATTTTAATTTTTGACCGTTTTAAAAAGTACACCCTATACATCAATGATACATCAATGGTAAATATTTAGAGAAATAATTCAGGATGATTTTAAAAATACACCCTCTACATTAATTAAATATATTTAGAAAAACAATACTCATGAATACTGATGTTTCAAGGAAGCAATTATGTGATTGCTGTGCGTGTGTGTGTGGGCACAGGGAATATGGTCAGGAATGATTGCTGGCATAGTATTGCAAACAGTTATTTTGCTATGGGTTACGATTCGGACGGATTGGAATAAAGAGGTGAGCTGAGCATTTTCGAGTACTTGAAATTCTTTGTTAATTGAAGTGAAGTTTGCGTATATTAATTAATTAATTAATTAATTATATCACTACTTGCTGAAAGTTTGATGCATGTATAAGAAAACTCTATCATATTGCAACAATTTTTTATCACCTTGAGTTGTTTAATTCCTTAATTTATTCATTTTATCAATTATAAAATAAAATAAAATTTATAAACAGATTTTAGGTTAAATATGCAATCAACAATATGCATGGCATGAACTTTCCTTATGAAATGTCTAGTTTCCAAATTTTTATCATGGCAATTTCTTGATTTCTTCCTTGGAATATATATATATATATATATATATATATATATATATATATATATATATATATATATATATATATATATAATTGGAAGAAGAATATATATATATATAATTCACTTTCTGAATTACCATGCTGCAATGCAGGTTCAAGAGGCTCTGAAAAGGCTGGAAACGTGGGAGGGAAAAGAAGAACCGCTTGTAGAATGAGAAATATTCAAGGTTTAATTATAGCTGATGAGAAGACATTTAATGAAGCACATGAAATGTGCAAGAGGAATACTAACCTCTTATCTCATTGGCATGTCATTAATAATTATTAATTAGGCCGCCTCTTGAGCAGCACAGAACCCTCCTGCGTGCGTTGAGATAATATAATATTGCAAACCGATCTTATTTATAGATACCGGTCCATGTTTGTGAAAGATTATATATAAAATATGCCTTTTCATTTGCATTCACACAATCCGCCCGGTACATAGAACAAGACGATTAATGTTTTATTTTAGGGTGGTTTAGAAGGGATTTTTGTTTTTGCTGCAATGCATTCACACGTCATGACTCAGAAGTCCCATGGCCGAAGCCTCAATTGGGAATATGGGATTACAACAAGCAACCATCGAATAGAGTTATAGAGAGAAGGAAAAAAAAATGGTTGAAGGAAAGGGGGGGAAATTACACTGCTTGCCAATTTAAAGAGTTACTGTCAGTATAATACATCCCACATTGTTGATGCATACGAATGAGCAAAAACCTGAGACAAAATATAATGAAAGAAATACATTCATCACTTCTTCTTCCCTGCTTTCCCCTCCTTTAATCTTATAATTTCATTGGCATACCTCACACCCTTACCTTTATATGGTTCAGGGGGTCTCCATCTCCTAATTGAAGCAGCAAACTCACCAATGGAGCATTTGTCAAATCCACTGACAACGATCCTGGTGTTCTCTTCCACCTTCACTTGTAGGGTAGCAGGGATTGCCATCCTAACTGGATGAGAGAACCCCAGACTTAATACCAAGTCTTTTCCTTCTACATTTGCACGATAACCAACACCAACTAGTTGAAGTCTCTTCTCGAAACCCTTAGATACTCCCACCACCATGTTGTCCGTAAGTGTTCTGTGTGTATCAAATAGCATAAGGGTTCAAATATTAGAAAAGAATAATTTAGCAAACGTTTTCCAAGGCAGGTATCAATATTTCTGTATTTGGATTTTCCTGTCCTTGACGTTCAAATCGGAATAAAAGATGCAGAGAAAATTCGAAAGACAAACTGCAGCGAAAGATAGGCACTTTGGGTAGTACATCAAACAATCACCACTGTTTTTTTCTCATACAAATCATGCAGCTCTAAACTCAAAAGAGCGAGTATCAATGGTCAGACATGGACAAAATTGATTTGAATTCACTTCCAAAATTCATCTAATTCTGCATCTAAGGTTGAAACTATTACATTATTGTTCACTGTTACTTTTTACACCAGTGTTTAGAATCATGTGTTCAAGCATCTAAGTGAATATACTCGATCATGTGTTACTTCATTGGACATGCCTGACATGTCTTGAAAAGAGGGGTTGTCAACACACAATCCACGTCCATAATCAGTGTTACACCTGAAATGGCTACTTCAAACATCACAGTTTCCTTACAGCAAAGATGAGACATGCCAAATTAATGGCCAACTATTCCAGCAAGACCAAGCAATAGCCTCAACTAGAAGTAAAATGAAGATCCTCATTAAAAAGAAGAAGTTAAAGTTAAGATGATTGGTCAATCACATAATATATCTATAATTCAGCAATTCATATCCAAAATTGTAGAAATTCTTTAACTGTGTACAGTCACATTAGTTTGGGTGATTTTGGTTGAATCCTAATATAGCAAGTATAATCTTCCACAGACAGTGTGCTTCAGGAGCATCAGAATCAGGTCCACAGTGTCAAGTGAGGTTTAGGTTTTAACAGTTTCATCATTATTTAAAAGACACAATTGGCTTCTAAACTACAATTTAGGAACATGATACAGAGTATAAACCCTCTTTTAGCCCCTAGTTTTGTCAACATCACATGCTAGGACTGGTTCAAAACCAGATTGAAGCAGTTCACATCTTCCTTATACAACCTCTGAAGGTCCAAGAATAAAGCATTTGAAAATGAAATAACTAGTTGGTGTAATTGAAATCACAAGTGCAATAATGCTAAAACAAGGAAGTAATGGGCAATCAAAATAATAGAGCCAAATGATGGAAGGCTTACCTGAAAAGACCATGCATTTGGTTCGCTCTTCTAGTTTCTAGTGCCTTTTTCACCCGAATGATTCCATCCTCGTCCCTCTCAAGCTTCACTTCTCGTGGGTAAGTCCTTGAAAGTTCCCCCAATGGACCCTTTACTTTCAAATCCTGACCTTCCAATTTGATTGTCACATTGGATGGAACTTGAATTGGTTGCTTCCCTATCCGTGACTCCTTACATTCAATAGCCTTTCTCAAAAAACCAATGCGAGTTACAGGAACACTAGGTACACAAATTCTGTTTCTTTCACCCAAGAATACAGATCTCAAATTGCTGAAACACCAAAAGAAGAGAAAAATTCAGAATACTTTCATAATTTTCACTCCTAGCTAATCATTTTGCATAATCAGACTTGTGTTCCTTTCATTCATGTACATAACAAACAGTTTTTCTGAGACACAAGACCATATCTTAATATTGCCCCATAACTATGCGAACTTTGCTTCTTCTCTTAGCCATTTCAGAGTTACGATACAAAAAGTAAACACCTAGTGGCCACGTCATTAATCCAAATCAATTACAGTGCACTTTCTTATTCTCATGCCACTTCTTTTAATACAAATTTATAATCCTAACAGCATAAGAAAGCGAAACCAGCGGCAAAGTTTCTCAAACAAGGTTCATTTGTTCTATACAATTCCATTATTTATTAAAACAGCCATATTACATTTTTATTGAAGACGATCTAAAGCACTTGTATAACATAGCAAAACCACTAATCAACAAAACCAACCTGGATACTTCAGCACATAGCCCATTTTATCCCACAAGTTTCAACACCCGAGAAGTTATTATCTTTGAGAATGCATTGGATTTGTAACTACCAACAATGCAGAATACAATGCAATGACTGCTCACTGCTCTTTATAATCTATAAACCACTACTTTTACTGCCCATTTTTGATGTATTGCACAAAACCCAATTAAAGAAAATGTCCAGTTACAACCTTAGAAGTATTTTCATACTTTGGTCATGCCCCTTCAAAGCATTGACAGGTTTGCAGATAACAACCTAATTGACTCAAGGACTTGACAGCAAACAATAAGACACAAAGTCCAAACATAACAAAACTTCCAAACAAGCAAACCCATGTAATAAATTCTAGTTTTTTTTATCCCAACCGAACCATTTGTTCAGAAAAAAGAAAATCTTAAATTTTCCAAAAAAATCGCCACCATTTTTGTTACCAACAACTACCTAAGACACAGAAAAGTAATGTGCAGAAAAGCCTTTAATAACGTAAGATAGTTGAGCAAGATAAAAAAAGGGTTAGTGTTATTGACCTGGTCTGAAAAGAAGAGGTGATTGAAGAAGAAGCCATTGTCAAGAGCTCTCCAGCATCAGTGAGCAACTGTTTTGATAAGAGAGGGAGAAGAGGGCCTATCCAAAACGACTGTTTATCCAGCTTTTGTGTAGAATGTCGAAACTACCCTGCATACAGAGATTGAAATCTGTGGTTATTTTTCCTTATGTTTCCTGTCCGGACATTTTTACCCCTGTCCTAGTGCTTGGCTCTGGCTGCCTTGGCTGGAACTATAATTTATTTGCATGATTGATCCTATATTTCATCAATTTAATTAAATTAATCCCTTTGCTTCCTTTTGTCAATGTAATTATTAATGTTATATGTTACTTTACATTATATTTATAATTATATTATAAGAAACAGTAAAACGCTTCATCTTTTTAGCAGTAAAAATCATTATTCATGCACGGTTTTTCTCCTCACATTTCACTGTGAATTATAGCAATGTTTTTTTTTTTTCAAATGAACTTTTATTTTATTCTTTTGTCTTTCTTTTTTGTGTGGTTTTTCAGTGTTTTTTTTTAATTCCTTACGTTTACTTGAGATACGAAGGTTTTTTTATAAGATGAATCAATTTAATGAGATATATTTAGATTTATAGTATTAGGATACAATTAAAAGATTAACAAATTAAAGATATTTTTTTATCTTTATTTTGGTTTTTTAAAATTCTTTTGGATATTTATTCTAATCGCTATTGGTTTTTATTAAACAAATTGCATTGCTTAAGAAAATTATATTTTTGAACTGAAAAAAAATTATTAATAAGAAAAACAAGATTTATATCAACAAATTATTTTGTTTTTTTTTATAGAAACTCAATTATTAGTTTTCTTATAAAAGAAATATTTGCATATAATTAAATAAAAAATAAATAATTCCGTGTGACACACTAGGTAGATATATTGATTTGTATCTTTTTTTCAACTCCTCTGATATAGTTTTCAATTTGCGTCAACATCTCTTGCTGACATTTATTTGTACATATGATTTTTTATTTATTTCGTTAATTTAATGTCTTTTTTATTCATAAAAAGATTTTTTCTTCATGCTGAAAAAGTACATTGATAATGCTCACACATTTCTTTTTTGCATTGAAAAATAACTTTTGATTGAGTCACGACGAAGCGCATGAGTAAGTTAAACAAGTTTTCCACTAATTCAAAACAATTAGTGGTGATACTCGATGATTTGGTAGTTTTGATGAATGTTTTGTTTATCTGTTTTTTACAGTTCTGTTCATCATTTTTCATTGATTTTTAAGCATTTCATTATATATTCTTTTATAATCGCAGTAAAAACTTTACTTTCTTCTTAAATATATTATTATCATCTTAATTCAATAGCTTAAATTTTTAGATAAGATGGTTTTTTAACATGTTATCAGAGCCTTGATAAAATTTAAACACAAGGTAATATGAGCTTGTGCAAGTTTCAAACCCAAAAGGCTTTCACTTGAGGGGGTATGTTAGAGAATAATATAAATTATATCATGAGACCTCACCTAACAGTTTAAGTTTTTAGATTGAAATAATTCTTTGATTTTATTGAATTTGTTTTTAACATTTTTTAAAAAAATAAATTAATATTTCATAACAAGTCATGATTCATTTAAAACTATGGTGTATATATAACCACAATTCTTTTTTTAAAATAATATTAATATTTAAAATCAACTAGTTTTTTTTATTAAATTATTATGAGATTTTAACAAAATTCTCTCTATAACTAAAACATCTCAAGTTATCAATAGTCATTTCTAAAATAATTTCTTAATTATTGACCCAACCATCCTTCATTATTTCTTGTACCACAACATAACAACTACTTGAATTTCATCATCATTAACTCTTCATATCAATCCTCCTGTAATATAAAACAATATCATATAAAACAATATCATTAACTCTTCATATGAAAATTACGTGCCCTAACTCCCAACGACTGTTACTCTACCAGTGTTGATGTGGGTCTTAACATTTGCTTGAGCTTCTAAAATGCTTTAAGAACCTGTGTTTGCGAGCTTTTGCTCATCTGTGTAAAGCTCCTTAATTATTCACTAGCAAGTTCCCCATGTCCATTTTCTTCTCAATCATTGCTCAATTAACATTGCATTAAAGCATGAGAGTCTCTACTCTGCTCTCACAACTCCCCTCATGGGAAGGAACAAGTCTCGCAAAAAAAAAAAAAAACCTTTTGATTTTTTATATTTTTTTTATTAACATGGATATCTGGGTCAGCTTGCACGAACCTTAATTAACATTGCTTTCTTTTCTTGCACCGTGGTTTGAAACCAATTCGTCACATAATTTGAATCAAGTCCCACAACGGAGCATGGACAATATATCAAAAAAAGGTTAAATAAATATAAATTCAAAAATGAAAAGTTAACATTGGTAGAAATAAAAGAAAAGAAAAGAAAAGAAATCTAGTAAAAAATTAAAAATATAATGATAAAAAGTCTTTTAACCATTGTAGGGTAGCTGCCTCTCAACATTTCTTGAAAAAATTAGGTACTGTTCAAAGCTGCGGTTGAATCAGCTTTTCATTAAGTTTTGAAAAACAATTACTTAAAATTAAATTTTTATAGTGTTTTTGAATAATTTTGTTGTGCTGATATTAAAAATAAATTTTAAAAAATAAATAAAAATATTATTTTAATGTATGTTCAAATAAAAAAAATATTTTAAAAAGCAACTCCTACCACTCTCCCAAACAAACTCTAAAACTATAGCTTAAATATCAGTTTGAGAATTAACTATTTTAAACATACACGGAAAAAATTAAATTCTTTATTGTTTTAAGGTCTTGTTTTTTTGGAAAAATTATAAGGTATATTTTTTTGGATCAAGTTATAGAAAAAAATTATATTTTTTAATACATCAAATTAATATAAATGATAGGCCCTTTTAGATTATTTGAAGAGAAGATTTGATAAAGAGGAAACTCATTAAAACATAAAATAAAAAATAAGAGTAATGTTATACAAATAAGTTTTTTAAACAAAATCTTCATATATGTGGCAACGTCTCATTTATTGAGGTGTTCTTTGTGATGAATTTGTGGCTCTTAGGCCATAAAAAAAGGAAGCCTCTCTCTTCATTAAATGGCTAGCGAGGGAAGGGTCTTGTTCCCTTCTTCTATATTTGGGTTCGATCCTTTATATGCATGCATGTCACCACCGCGGTGCCTTACCTGTCCACTCGGCTTGCAGGGTGTTCAGTGGGCCCGAGGATTAGTCGTGGTGCGCGTAAGCTAACGCGGACACCTCAGGTTATCAAAAAAAAAAAAAAACCTAAAAGCCTCTTTGGATCAAGTTATAGAAAAAATGTGGATCACATAGTGATTCAAGTACAATTTCTCATCTTTATTTTCGTGAGACGACAACAATTTTTTTTTTGCTTTTTTATTTCTTCATGTACATGGTTTCTTCTTTATCACGTCCCCTCTTTTTCTTTTTTGACTTTTTTTCATTTCAGATCACATTTTCTTATTTATCACTTAAAAAAAAAAACCAGATCTATATAAAAAAAAAGAGAGAACATGGTACAAATATCATATCAGTCGAATCAATCTTTTTCAAAAAAATAAATTTAAGCTTGAAAATAAGCTTGACATGACAATAACCAGTATTGAGACACAAAACTTATAAATAATCAAACCCCCCACATAACACTTATTAAGAGACGCGAACAAGAAGTGTGGAAAATGCTACAAAACTTGGTTAATTTTTCAATAAGTCAGAGTAGTTCAATAAAAAATCAAAATATAAGAATCCTTTCACGATCACATAATAAGGTGCAACAATCAATGTGCATTCCAACTTTAAAAAAATATCTTATAAAAAATAATATTTATACTTAAAATAAAATAAACACTAAATGACTTAATGGGTTAACATCAACCCAAATCAAAGTAAGGCCTAAAACAAGAAAAATAATAATTTTATAAAATTAAATAAGATCTGATCATCACTTGTTGAAGACGAAGCCTTCTTGAAATTTATCTTGACTCAAATACTCTAATAAGCTCATTGGATGCATCTTTGAGCTTATTTGCCCTTAATCGTTGTCATAATCTAATTTTCAGATTTCCCCCAAAATTATCCTTTTCTTTTAAAATTAAAAAAAAAATTGGCAACTTGGTAAAAGCAGGTTGAGAAGGCTTACAAATGCATGGAGGAACCAAACTGAGATTTTTGATAAAAATTAAGAACCCAATTATATCTAAGTTTGAAAGATAATGCAGATATAAGGTCAAATTAAATAATTATTAGATGTATTTGCATAAAATATATCTTTACTTTATTTATTATTATTATCAATAAAAATGATGGTTATGATTTCTTTCTAAAAACAAATACCTATTATGTCATATTTGAGAGACACTTTTCCATATGAATGTTAAAAGTACATTCATAAACCCACTAATCACATATAAAAACAAAATGTTCATCCTCACCAACCAAGAAACAATGTGATCTTACTTATGATTACAAATGACATAAAAAAATAAAACCATAGTGTTTTTTTTTTTATCTCCATAATAATAAATATATTAGAACCCAAGGGGTTCGAAACAATGATTGTATCATAACACAAGATACATTATCAGTGAACTTACTATTTTGCCCTTTATTCAAATAACAAATAGCCTTGTTTAGGAGAGTTTTAGGGTCTTTTTGTTTTATTTGAATAATAAAAATACTAAAATGCCATTGAAGACAAAAATTTATATGCCTTTAGTTTAGGATATTATCGGTTTTTTATATTTTAGGTTAAAATTACATTATTAAAATTTCATTTAAGTCAAAAAAAATCAAAGCTTTTGGTCAAGGGATATTTATGTCTTTTCAAGTTGTTTATTTTGTTTATTTTATTATTTTATCAAGGGCATTATTATATTTTACCTTAATAAAATAATATTAAATTTCAAAAAGTTGCTATCGTGTGCGTTGCACACGCCAGCGGGCGGGAGGCTTTCGCGCACTTCGGGTGATGCGTGTGGTGCCTCCTGATGGTTAAACCTATCCATCCACCACATAATTAGATGTGTCGTTGTGTTCTTTTTCAGCTAGCACAGCGCGTGTCATCGATAGTTAGGTGGTTAGTTACCGATGATCCTTTTTTTCTTCCTTTTCTTTTCTCTCTCCACCCTAAAAAAATTGTAGATTGATCTTCTTTACTTTTTGTATTTGTGCTTTGGTCCTTTGTCTTTTGATTTTTTATGTTTGTCATTGACTCTTTAATAAGAGTTTTATTTCCTTCTATTCGAATTTGTAATATATTATGCTTTTTAATATCAAGGAATACAATAATCAAATTCATTAATGTTAAAATATATATCCTTATACATAAGTAAAATAATAGGCATGCCATAAGTGATCATACTACATATCTTGTTACTTATGCATCTAGTATGGAAGATGTTCTTCGTTTTTTAACCCATATCATCATCCATGATTTGAACATTAAGTAATACACTAATCATCAAAACCTTCCCATCAATTAAATATCTAATCCTCTTTTGATTTGTCACTCTTGAATTCAATCTTCTCATTATCTCTTATAACAGTATTTTTTTTTATTTAGATATTATGAAGCTATATACCTATTTCCTAAATTCCTAAAACATTTATCACAGTTATGATTATAAAGTTAAAGTCAAAGGTTACTTAATATTTTTGCATGAGTCAAATTCAAGTTAAAGTTAAAGTTAATTGTTTTGAATAAAAAAAACGAAAGAAACACTCCAAGAATGAGTTCCGTTTTAGTCAACACTAGTTGTGTACTCGCACTGTGTTATGGAGCCAAATTAATTATTATTTTTTATGTAAAAATTGATGTTTAAATGCCACAAATGCATTTAAAAAAAAAATCCACAACTCAATTATAAAACTAACTTATTCAAATAATTTATTTTTATTTTAATTAGATGATAAAAAAAACAACGATAACATATTAACCAATTTGTTTTCAAAAAGTGATTATGATAACCTATGAAGAAAATATTTTTCTAAAAGGGGACAAATGATGTAGCTAAATTCTCAGCTTATTAAATACAGAAGGATGTAATTGGATAAAAAAAGAATCTAAAAATATGATCTGTGTCAACTCGAGTTAGCATAACAAACATGTAACCCGGGTAATCAGAGCTGAGTCAACCAAGGTTATCCCGTCAAATATACAATCCAAGTTATAATATTGGGATAACCTGATAGAAAAAAAAATCACAAAGCAAGTCTTTCTAAAGAAACCAATGTCAAAAATAAAATAAGTAGAGAAAACCCAAGCACCTAATCTAAAAACCACAAAACTCAATTCCCAATAAAACAAGTTTTGAAAGATGTAATTAGAAAAGAAATTTTAATTATACAAAAGGATTCAAAACAAAAGGTTACAATTAAAGAATGATGATCAAAATTAAAATAAAGAATAAATTTTATTTTTGATTAAAAGATAAAATTAAAAAGAAAAATCAATTTAATAAAAAAATAAAAAAACAATCAAAACAATTAGAATTAAAATTAAAGTAAAAATAAAATAAATTTTTGATTGAAGTATGAAACCAAAAAGAAAAATCAATTTAACAAAAGGACTTGAAAAAAAAAATTAAAAAAATAAAAATTAAATTAAAAAAAATAATATATCACAAATTAAAATTAAATAATAAATTAAGATTTTATAAAAGAGATAAAAACAAAAATAAAATCCAAAGTTAAAATGCGGGCACCGACAATTCTAAAAATTTTGAATAACAGTGTAAGATGAGGAAAAAAAACAAAAAAAAAACGAAAACAAAATCACTGTCGGCAACAAACCTTGCCGCAGCTAGCAGAAAAAGCACCCTCACATTTATTGGCACATGTTATTTCTGATGAAATAATTAAAATGAGAAACGACAGCCTGCTCGCATATGTAGTGCCGTTAATTATTAATTGTTAATAATTACTTCCAGTTTTACAATACTAAATACTGAAACGTATGCTTTAATGTTGCAATATTATTAGTTTTTTTTTTTTATGCTTTTCTTCTTTATTTTTTTAAGTGAACAGTGTGACTGTATTTTAATTTACTCGGACTGTTCATGTGAATAATTTTTTTTTAAAACAGTGCAGTGAATTATGAATTCACTTGCACTGTTCACGTGAACAATTTTTTTTTCTTCAAAAAACCAGGTAGTGAATTAATATTCACTCGTACTGTTCACGCTGACATGAACAATAATTTTTTTTTGAAAAACTAGTTTAGAGTAAATTAAATTCACTCGCACTGTCATGTGAACAATATTTTTTTTCCCGAAAAACTAGTGTAGAGTGAATTAAATTCACTCGCACTGTAATCTCAATTTTATTCCTGATAATATTTTATCTAATTTTATTGCACGCTCAAAAAATCATGGAAACTATAGTTCTTGTCGGATGAATTTTGTACGTAATGGAATTGTACATGGTTTAATGGAATAATAAAAAATATTTTATATAAAGTATTATTTATTTCATGATGTAATAGTAGTGATTAAAACTACAATATTTAAATTTAAAACCATTAATATATATATATATATATTATTTATTTTATAACTTTAATTTAAAAAGCATTTTTAACCAAACACATTAAACTACTTTTTATTTAACCTCAATTTTAACCACAGTTTTAACCAAACATATATAAATATCAAACCAACCTCAACTAAAAGTACTTTTTATAAAACAATTTTTGTCAAACTACAACCACAAAAGCTACCACAATACCAAACACAACATAGTTTTTTAAACTTCATTTTTTTCCATATCAATATAAATTTAAGATTTCAAAAATATTTTTTTATATACTTAATAAATAACCAGTGATATCCTATTAATTATTTTTTAAAATTTATTTTAAAAAAATAAAAATAAAAATCCTATATAAAAATGTTCATATCACTTTTTATAATAATTTTATATACATGCAACCTAAGTCCAATCTTCTCACTTTCTAGTTCTTCGAAATTAAAAAAAAATAAAAATTGTTAGAGTTTTTCACGAACCCATTAACATAACTGAACCAATGACATTTACATCACATTTCTATAATAAATAATGCTATTTTTATATAAGTATTTTACAGAATTTACTTACCAAAAAACAAACTATTAGATTTATAACGAAATCCACAAATTTAATGCATATGAGATGCTCATCCAGAAAAATCATTTCAAGCCAGCAGGAGAGTAAACACAGTTCCACAAGATTCAAGAAATTCACAAGTTACAATCCCCAGCATAGGTGGGACCATGTAAAAGAGATGACCGGGCAATAGCACGTGCTCGTGTTTGTAGGGACCGAGAAAAAGTCCTTTTGCGTGAGCTTTTTGGCCTCCTATTTTCCTGAAGCCGTTGTACCAGATGAGGGTCGCCAGAAGATGATGTTGTTTCGAAATTTATTATCTTAATTAATACTACCAACCTAGGTTGTCGAGAAAAATTAAGGGAGATATTAATTCGGTGAGGGGATACAATAAGTACTAGAGAGATGATACGAGTGTTGTTGATGACTTGATGGCCGATTAATAAATAATACAGATAGATATTGTAATGGCAGTTGAAAGTGTCAGATCTATGTTAATGTGAATTTAAGTAACTGCAAAATCTAGATGTTTTGGATTTGACAATAATGTCATATCCAAATTAATTTAGTAAATATATCAGATCTATATAAAAGCGTGTGGGTCTGACGACAATATCAGATTCATGCACCTGGACCTCACAAGGCGATGAAAAATCTAAAATTCACATTCAAAGTTTGCTCGATGAATAAAACTAATTTACCATTACATGTATAAATAAATAAATAAAGAATTATTAATAACAAATAAAGACAAAAAAAAAATTACATGATGTGTCATGCTATTAAACATATTTATTTAATCTCGTGCTAATATTATTTTTGAAAAAAAAGTAATTTGAAACAAAAAAAACTAACTTATTAACACAGTTCATGTGCTTTTTTATTTATCTAGCACTTATCGTATTGTAGTCCCTTATATGGTCTAGGTTTTAACTTCAACCATGTTGGAGTTGACTTAGTGTGACTGATTTGACCAAGCTATTGTTAAAACTCAATCATACTCTCAAAAAAATTTCAATTGGCCATTGTTCTAACATTTGTCTAACTTAATCAAGTGAAATAGTTAATCACCAAAGGATAAAATAAAACAAAAGGTTAGGGATTGAAACAAAAAGACAAACATCATATTGGATTGATCCTGGTCAATCCGGATTAACCTATTAAATTCACAGCTCGGGTCATGACATGAGCACAATGAGCTAACCTGGTATGACAATTTGTCTCATTCATTTCTCTTCCCATCTTTCTTCGTGGTTGAGCCTCAATTAGGCTCGAGTTGTATGAAATTTGAGACTAAATTGAAGAATCATTCAAGAATTATAGACTATAATCGAGAAATTAAGAGTTATCAAAGAATTAGGGACCAAATAAAATTTTTTACAATTATATAGAAAGTTTTAATGTTACAACTATAATTTGTAGCATAGCTTAATGATGAGATTGATATAAAAATAATTTGGATATAAAATTATTAGTGGTATATATAATATTTATCCTAAAATAACCCAATGTCTATATTGTGGAGCCGAAAAGAATAAGAGAAAAAAAAAATCATGTCTCGAAACTTCCTTCACCCCATTCTTTGCCCTGGGCAAAAAATTTACTTTTTTTTTAGTTCAAAAGTAAAAGAAAAAAAGGCAAGAGATTTACTTAGAATCGTTTGGGTAGGGCTGCGAGATGAATGTGTTGCCTAAGATAAACCTCAAAGAGTGGGTCTGACAAGCATGCCAAACTCAAATGCCTTGGGTCTGGTAAACATGCCAGACCTAAGCGACATGGGTCTAGAAACTATGCTAGACCCAAGGCGCTTGAATCTGACAACAATGCTAGACGCTGGCAAGCATGCTAGACCCACATTGGTTGGGCCTGGCAAGCGAACCAGACGCCCGACCCAACCAAGTTGGGTCTAGTAATCATGTTTCATAAATTCTTCTATCAAAATGAATATGTAATATAAAAAGACATAAAATTTGTAATAGAAACCAACACATACATAAAATTTATTGAACAATATATATATATATATATATATATATATATATATATATATATATATATATATATATATATATAAACAATGCAAGGCTGAACATAACAAATAAAAATTATTGACCAATAATTTAAAAATAACAATGCAAGAATGCATATGTGAAAAATCTTATAAAAAAATAAATATTAAAAAAAACATTTAATCTATATAAAATTAAGAAAAAATCACAAATGAATCATACCTACATAAACATAATCCAAAAATTTATTTGAAAAAATATACACAAATAATAAATTATTTTTTCAAAAACTAAAAAAAATAAAAAAAATATATAAAAATATTAGTTATGTCTAGCAAGCAAGCCAAATCCACGTTACTAGAGTCTGACAAACATGCCAGATGCTAGGCCCAACCAAGATGAGTCTGGTAAGCATGTCAAACCCAAACAACTTGGATCTAGCAACCATGTTTAATAAATTCCTCTATCAAAAGGAATTTGTAATATAAAAACATATAAAATTTGTAATAGAAACTGACACATACATAAAATTTATTGAATAATAATTATAGATAAAAAATGCAAGGCTGCACATAACACATAAAATTTATTGAACAATAATTAAAAAAAAACAATGTAAGGCTGCATATATGAAAAACCTTATGAAAAAATCAATATTCAAAAAAACATTTAATCAATATAAAATTAATTATGTTTCCACATTGAAAAAATATAACTTTTTTCTGGTTGAACATAGAGTGTATTATCTAAAGGGCTTCAAATCTTACATTGAAAAAATAAAATATTTTTCTATATTTATATAGTGAATTTTGAAATGAGTTAGTAACCAACTAAAAAATATGAAAAAAAGGTCCCTGGATAGAAGAAAAAACATATTTACAAAAAAAAAAGGTCTCTACCAGGTTTTTGCCGGGTTACTCGAGTTTCGGGTTGACCTTGCGGGTCGACTGGTTTATTCCAAGTCAATTTGAGACCTGAATTTTGAATGAAAACAGACTCGATCAATGCTATTAGGTTCTGCTGGCAACAAGACCCAACACCACTGAATCTCGCTGGGCAATAGGGCCTAACACTATCCTTTTAGGTCCTGCTACTAGCATGACCCAATAATATGTTAGCATAGTTTTATTACCTGTACGTGCAACATAATAATATGAATTAATTTTTATTTTCGTGGCTTGATTGTGAACCCCATGTATTAATATATTTTGGTCTAAATTATTGATTTATTTGTGATAGACCCTCTCTTTCTATCATCTCCGTCGGCTGTGAAGCTAGATCCAACACATTTTGAGAGCGATTTAGATCTGGCTTCCAAGTTATACCTGGCACCTTTTGAGAGCGATTTGAGTCTGTCTGTCAAGCTAGACTCAACAGTTTTTGACACAGAAAACAGAAAAAGCGTTACAGTGTCGTCCATAATATAAATACTCTATGTTTTCAGTGTGATCTATAGTTCAATGAGTTTATATTCACAATAAATATATAATATTTTTTTCATATCTTTTAAAATATAGTATAATTCATGATTGAAGTGAAAAAAAAAACCCAAGCTTTCAATTGAGGAACTTGTACCAATGAACCTATAAATTGGAACATGCGTGGTTTTACAAATATAGTTGACCAATCTATTTTGCTGTAGGAGAACCGTGCAAAATATAATTGTACAGTTGTGCATTACAATAAAGCTTTTTTTTACTAGATGGCACCTTCTCATTCATCAAGGTAGTTGTTGGACAAGGTACACAATCGAAGCCTTACACATTAAAAACAAAAAAACAAAAAAACCCCTTCCGGCTCTAACTAAGTAAATTATAAATTATTCCCTATATTTTGAAGAAACAAATTAAGTAATCTCTCTCTTTTTTAATTATTTAATCACTTATCATTGTTAATCATGCTTAATTTCATATTAATTTATTTAAAAAATATCTACTTTTCTCATCAATCTTTCCATAATATCTATTTATTTATTTTTTTATTAAAAAACTAATTTAGAAAATAACATAAAATAGATAAAAAAAACTAAAAATAGTTTTTTTTAAGAAGAGGACTAATTCATTTATTTTCCAAAATTAAAAGGATTAATTTATAATTTACTCAGCACTAACATTACTCATCGTCTATATATACACAGGCACGTCTTCATTACAAGTGAGGAAACAAAGATTAGTAGCAGTGAAGTGATGGCTTCTCGGCCTGGAATTCTCACAGACTGGCCATGGAAACCTCTTGGAAGCTTTAAGGTCTTATGGAAATCCCTCCCATCTCTCTCTCTCTCGCTCCTTTTCTTCTCGTTGTCTGATAACACACGTAGAGTAACTCGTTTTCGTGCAAACAACGTTAATATATCATAACCCAAAAACAATAATATATATTAACTATATATCTTTGTTTTGTTTGTGTGTTTAAATATTGCAGCATGTAATATTGGCTCCTTGTGTCATTCACAACATCTACGCCTTCATGGTTAAAGATGAAAAAGATCTCTCAAGCTTTCTCATTTTCCCAATTCTGTTGTGGAGAGTGCTTCACAACCAGTTATGGATCAGCCTGTCCCGTTACAGAACAGCCAAAGGAAATAACAGGATTATTGACAAAGGCATTGAATTTGACCAAGTTGATAGAGAACGCAACTGGTATATATTTGTATAATCAAATATATATATATATATAGTTTTTCAATAATTTCATGCATTAATTTCCACTCTAGTGCTTGTGAGTTTTTTGATACTTGGATTTTCTGGTTGGATATCTGCAGGGATGACCAAATATTGTTCAATGGAATTTTATTCTACGTTAGTAGCAAAATAATTCCAGGAGCTAGCTATCTCCCCATGTGGAGGTTAGATGGTGTAATTTTAACAGCTCTGATTCATACCGGTCCGGTGGAATTTCTGTATTATTGGCTTCATCGACTTCTTCATCACCACTATCTCTACTCTCGCTATCATTCCCATCACCATTCCTCCATTGTCACAGAGCCCATTACTTGTAAGTCTCCCTCCAAACACCCCCCGGCCCCCATTTATATATGGTGTTGGAGGTTTACAAGTTATTTAAGAATTTCAAAGTGAATAATTAATATCTTAAGTACTTCTCAAGAAGAATGACACACATTTGTATATGGTGTGCATTTGAATTATTAATAATCTTGTGTGATCGTTGATAAACTTAGTTTAATTGATCTTCATAGAAGGTTTTACGCAGGGGCGGACGGAATGAAGGGGTGGCAAGCAGGGGCCCGGGCCCCTGCAAAACATTTTTTTTATTTGATAATTAAATGTGATCTGGAGTTGTAATATTTTTTAATGAGATGGGTCCTTCTCACCGTAAATATATTTGTTATTCTTTGCTTTACTTTTGAATTCCTTTGACTTTGTGTTGATTTTATGGTATGTACATGCCTACGTGAAAAAGAAATAAAATATGAAGTTATCAGTATGATTTGCTACATTTTCACTCCCTACCGCTCAGTCGATACAAATTATAAATAAAATTTTTTTATGAAAAAATTGAAACAGAGTATTGATTAATCATTTTTCATTAAACCAAATAAGATAACTGGTATCAATATTTTAAATTAAAAATATATTTTTATTTTGTTTTGAGATGTTTATTAAGAATTTGATGAAATTTATTTTATAATTTTATTATTTTTGTTTTTTTTTAAATCTGCTAGTTTTAATAATTATTTTTTAAATTTTTTATAGTAATTTTTTTAATTAATTAAATATATTTTATTAGTTTATTTTAATTATACTTAGATTTTTTTTATATTTTATTTTTAACAGAGCTATCAAAACATTTACATTCGAGTATTTTTATAATAACGGAAGAAAAATGTTGTGTGTGATTGAGGGGCACGTATACCATTCTCCATTAATATTAGCAATACATGATGATGATATACAGTAAGTGTAATTATTTGACATTTTCTTTCTGGAAATCTGCATCGCAGCTGTGATTCATCCATTCGCCGAGCACATATCCTACTCCATGCTATTCGCAATACCTTTGATAACGACTATTGTGACGGGGACAGCCTCTTTAACATCCTTTGCTGGTTATGTCACTTACATCGACTTGATGAACAACATGGGTCACTGCAACTTTGAACTCATTCCCAGATGGCTCTTCATCATTTTCCCCCCTCTCAAGTACCTCATGTACACCCCATCGTAAGTCTAGATGTATCTCAGTTGATTTTTTGCATTTTCAATCATTAATTCTCACCAGTATCCTCTTCGTTTTATTAATGGGATTTCTTCCAAACTTATGAACAAAAAGCAGGAAAATGATTCACCAAATTTTACATAAAAAGAAGATGAAAAGAATATACAGTCGTCTATGGAAAATACTCTGTTAATTATAATTCCATAGTATCGTTTTGTGATTTTATACTATAATTTAATAGCTTTGACGCTTACGTTTCACCTTTTCCACTATATTTTCACTCACAGTGCATTATTGCGTTGTCTATTAATCAGTGTTCAAAACAATATCTGATAAGCGCGAATGCATGATTTAACATTTGATGCAGCTGCAAGTTCCAACTCTCTTCACCAAAGCCAGTTTAGAAGTAGTTACTCCCTCCATGATGAACTAATAAACACTTGATATGGCTGCAGGTACCACTCTCTTCACCACACTCAATTCAGAACCAATTACTCACTATTCATGCCCATCTATGATTACATCTATGGCACAATGGACACGTCTTCTGTTACCCTCTATGAAGATTCGCTCAAGAGACTCGAGGAAGCCCCTGATGTAGTGCATCTAACTCATCTTACCACACCAGATTCCATCTATCATTTACGGCTAGGACTTGCCTGCTTGGCTTCCACCCCTCAAGAATCGAAATGGTATCTATGGTTAATGTGGCCGGTGACCTTGTGGACTATGATGTTAACTTGGATTTATGGACGCACTTTTGTTGTCGAGAGGAATCGCTTCCGCAAACTCAGATTACAGACGTGGACCTTACCAAAATACAATATTCAAGTAATTAAGAAGGATATTTCTTTGTCATTATCGTATTTTATCTGCCATTATCTGCCACAAACTCAGATTAATCAAGGGCGTTCAGTTTAATATGTTCTCCTTAATTTGCTTATCTAATTTTTGGCAGTACAACTTGCGATGGCAAAAAGTATCCATAAATACCTTGATTGAAGAAGCTGTACTTGAAGCTGAGGAAAAAGGTGTTAAAGTGTTAAGTCTCGGTCTCTTGAATCAGGCAAGCACTTCACGGCTAAAATATAATGCATTCTAGAAAAAAAAAAAACGGTGGTGGCCGGTTACTTAAGAACGGCCATTACTAGATGCAACGTAGTTGAGTTTATAGGTTTTTTTTTCTTTTCAATTTCCCATATTTCATGGATACGATACATCATAGATCAACAGATAAAACTAATGACATTTGGCAATCAAATGTTTGTTATTTGTATCTTCATCATGTTCAAACATAATTAAATTATGCAGGGAGAGGAGCTTAATAGGTATGGTGAACTTTATGTGCAAAGGCATCCCAGGCTCAAAACGAAGGTGGTGGATGGAAGCAGTCTAGCCGTTGCTGCAGTGCTGAATAGCATACCTAAAGGAACAACACACGTGCTTCATAGAGGCAATCTCTCTAAGGTTGCCTATGCTGTTGCTTTAAATCTCTGCCGGAGGGGAATCCAGGTACTGTTGTTGTCTACTAGGCAAATAGGCACAGTTTGTCACTTGCTTCAATTTGACAGTAATTTATTCAAATTGATTGTATAGGCAAATTTAATTTATGGCCATGTTTTAATTTCTAATTCCTAATTATTACGATAATTTTCACTGATTTTTTAGGTAGTTGTTCCATGTGAGGATGATTACCAGAAGCTTAAAAAATCCTTCGGCATCACATCTGATCAGAACAATATGATTCTTTCAAAGAGTTATTCAATAAAGGTATGCTATACCTACATATATGCTTTCTTTAGCTACCAAGGAATTAGAAATCAATTTTTTTTTTGTCAAAAATAAAATAAATTACAACTTAAATTATTTAAGTAGTATATATATATATTGACATTTCTAATTTCATAATAAACTTTGTTGTGTAGACATGGTTAGTTGGGGATGGATTGACAGAAGAGGACCAAAAGAAAGCAGCAGAAGGAACATTATTTATTCCCTTCTCGCAATTTCCCCCAAAGAAATTGCGCAAGGATTGCTTCTATCATAGCATACCAGCAATGGCAGCCCCTGCATCTCTTGAAAATGTGGACTCTTGCGAGGTAATTAATTAGTCAAATATTGCTGAAATTTAAAGTACTATTTGCATTATTTTCTTATTTTAGGAAAGATAATTAATTTGTATTGCAAAATACTTGATGAAAGAATTGGCTGCCAAGAAGAGTGATGAGCGCATGGCGTGTGGCTGGAATAGTGCATGCCTTGGAAGGATGGGACGAGCATGAATGCGGTTCTACCATGGCTGACATTGACAAAGTTTGGCAAGCAAGTATCCAACATGGGTTCAAACCTCTGGTCATCAAGACTCCATTAAAATTCTAATGGATATTTAGCTGTCTTATGTTGCTAGCCTTGCCTTAATTAATTATATATGCCTGAAAGGACTTAGATATTGCATATCACCTCCATGATATTGCAAACTATATATATTTCCACTACTATATATGTTATCTCTACCCATTAATATTATGTTATTTCTCAATGCAATGGACAAATAAGTAGAATGGAATGTCATGATGGTTATTTTTACTTTCTTTTATGCCTGCTCTAGTATCTGATTCCATCACATGTAATGTTATATAAAGTAATGTTGTATGTTTTCATGGGATCTATACCACGATAAATACATGATATAAATAAAGAAAACTAAAAATTTTAAAATTAAGACCGGTCTCAAAGATTCAGTTACAAAGTTAGTTATGCTTAAAGAGAAGATCAATGTCACCCTTATAACATCCTTTCAAATGAAAAAAAAGTTATCTTTACTATGTTTTTTCTCATAAATTTATTCTATACATGCTATTAATTACCTAGATATATTTCTAAGTTTACTCATGATTTATTTTAAAAAATAATGTTAGTCCCTATGAATAAGAGACTCTTCGATAAATTTGACATACGTTAATCCTTAAAAATAGATGATTTTGTTGATTTTTTTCTTTTAAAACAAAAAATTTAATCTAAGATTACCATAAAGCACACAATCTTAGTAAAGCTAATTCTTTCCTAATCAACAAACCCTAGATAAACAAACCTAACCCTGTAAGAAAAGGTTTCAAGCTTGCATCATTTAAATAACCAAAACATGCATCTAGTCCATAATTCCTCATGTTTATTATAATCAAGTATATTTAGCATAAATCCTAATGAATTAAGCAAATAGAGCGTGCACTATAACTAAAAAAACCCTAGAAAGGTGAACTATAAATCTCCAAAGTTAAACATGGTATCAAAAGAATAAAAAACAAAATCTAGATTATGATAACCATAAGTTGCCATAGTCTCCAAACCAAATGACACATGCTTTCTAACCAAAACAATGGGTTGGAAACCTAGAAAATTGACATATTTAGGATTCAAAAGCAGCTTTACACACAATATATTATATCCAACCTTGTTCCAATAACGAAGAGAAACTTTCCGTACCATATTTTCTCATGCATAATAACAACAATATTTCATGCTTAGAATAGGTCAACTTCCACCATGAAAAAATCATAAGTTGCTTCCAAAAGAATTATTTGGTTTAGTATGAAATGTAATGCACTTTATTTATTAATTATTGCATCAATAAAAACATACTAAGATATGTTCATTATTAACTCTTAATGACCAAGCTTGGTTAAAGACAAACAACACAACTTAAAACACATCTTTTTTATGGTTTTCATAACAAGAATGGCTCATTTTGAGGATATTTCATGTTTTATGATTGATTTTTGTTGTTTTATTTTTCAAAACCAAAACTGATTTTACAACTTGGGAGTGTTATTGTGGCATTCAAACTACTATTAAGGTATCTTCAACATTTTAGTTCTTGATCATTTAATTCTTTTATTTTTAGTTAAATTGATATTAAATATCAAAATTTCTTCAATTAAGTCACTGTTTAAATTAAGAAGACCTTCAAACTTTTCCATATCTTTCATCTTGGTCCTACGTCTTTCAATTCATGCAAATTTGATCAATTTCAACTTTTTTATTCAATTTTCTTTCAATCAAATCCATTATTATTTCTCAAAATTATCCCTAACCTTTTGTAATTGCTATAACCTAGTCCATGCTTTTTGAAAATTCATTATTTGTTTGATTTTATCTTTAATTATTTTTTTCTTTTTTTCTTTCATTTTTATGATTTTGTTTTGTATTGTGATTAATTTTCAACAATTGTCTTTTTCTTGAAAATCTATCGAATTTTATCTACTAAATATTATGATGAAAATTATTTTTTAAAGGGGATAAAAATTAGGTTATGATAATAGTGTTCCATTGACCGAGCTTTAGTATGGACCGAGTTTTAAAGTAATCCATGTGGGAGTTGACCTGGTATAACCCGGTTGATCTAGTAGGTGAACTCACAACTGGATCGACCTAGTTAAAACTCAGTTTGACTTTTAAGTTTTTTCTTAAAAGATGTCGGCTTAACATTTTTTTTATAGAAACAAATATTGAAATAGTGACATTTTGAATTGACTTGGCTCTAACTGGGATAACCCACCCAACTCATGACCAAGGTCATAAGCATGACATTATTAACTTTGCTTTTTGTAATCTATTTGATCATAACTCACAAAGATTATTTTTTTGCTCTTATCATCTAGTTTGGTCCTTACTTGATCATTTTCATGCTTCTTATGTAGTCATGTCATTCAAGCCTTTAATGAGACACCTATTTGACAAGTAAATAGCACAATCTACAACTTTGGCCCAAAACTATTTAGGCATCTTCTTGGTTTTGAGCATGCTTCTTATCATGTTGAGGATGCTTCTATTCTTTCTCTCCACCATGTTATTTTGTTGTGGGAATATAGGCACCGTTAGGAGTCTCTTTATATCATGATCTTCATAAAACTCATTAAAATTACAATTAGACTTTTCTTTTAATAAGTATACCCAAGTTTTTCATACTATAATCATTAATAAAAAGTAAAAAATACAATTTTTTACCAAAAAAATGGTTTGATAGGACCACAAACATCAATATGTATTTCTTGTTGGGGTTGACTTGCTCTTTATGTAGACTTCTTCAGAAAAATCTTAGGGAATTGCTTGCCCACTTAACATCCTTCACACAACTAATTTAGAGTATAATGGATGGTAGACCCTTCAACATCTCCTTTTATGCCATCATCTTCAAACTATCAAAGTTTACATGCCCAAGTCTCATATGCTAAATTCAAGTCTCATCCTTCACACATGCATTTAGGCATTTAGACACATTTGTCTCCATGTTTAACAAGAACATTATAATTTTTTTTTATCATAACTACCTTTGCAATCATAGCTCCTTTTGTAGTAATGTCAAAGTACGATATTTCATCTTAATCTCATACCCCTTCTCCAACAGTTGTCCTAAGCTCAATATGTTGCTTTTTCCTATTGGTATATAATAAAAATCATGAATAAATTGATGACTTACATCTTTCAATTTAATCAAAATCGTATATTTTTTTTATGGCAACCTTTGAATGATTCGCAAAGGTGACATCACCTCTAATTGCTTCATCAAGCTCCATGAACCTGTCTTTGTCTCCACACATTAGCTTCATTGTTTGGATACCATATGTTCTATTTGTCTTGCATTCTCTCATCATGCACTAGTAATAGGGTGGCTTCCCTTTTCTTTTCTATTACTAGATTTGCATTCTTCTAAAACTTTTTAGTTGGACTCCAACAATCCCTAGCATAATGACATACTTTTTGATAATTATAGCATTTAACTTTTGATTTGTCAAACCTAGATTTTGGATTGTCACTATTAATGTAATCGATCGACCGATTTGCTTCATGTGGTCGATCATTTGACCTGTTATGGCTGCCACAAACTCCTTTTCCAAATTTGCCTCTCTTAGCTATTCTCTCCCTCTCTTTTGTACTTCTTAATAATGCTTAATTACAAGCCTTTTTATAGGCATAAAGTCCTAGGCAATCAATGAATTACACTACACCACCATTAAACAGTTTTACCGATTGAATAATTATGTCAGTGTAAAACACACAATTCGTCGGTAAAATTTTTGCCGACGGTCTCATCGACAGAATATGTCTGTCAGAATATTGATCGTCGGTAATTCCCACTTCCATCGGTATGTTTGTCAGAAAAAAAACAAACACCGACGGTCTTACAGACGAGGAAAGCGCATCCATAAAAAATTTCTCGCGTTAGAACTTTATCGACAGACGTATTCCATCTGTATTTCCAACGGTAAATCACTGACGGCCAGTCCGTTGGTGACGGTGGCATGGGCCTTAAATATTTCAGAACTCTCTGTAAAATACCGACGGATATAGGCTGTCGGCAATGTCAACGGTAAATCACCAACGGATGGGCCGTCAGTGATTGTGGCATGGGTTGTAAATTTTTTTCAACTCTTTGTCTAATACCGACGGACATATTCCATCTGCAAGTCCGTCGGCATTTATTTAATTTTTTTTTTAAAAAATTATTTAGAATAAATAATTTTTTTTTCAAATATTATATTGATTTATAGTAAAAAAAACACTAATTAACCAAATAAAATTGTATTAAACATTAAAAATATAAAAATAATGTTAAATAATATTCATCCAAATATTCATTATAAATTTAATGTGTTTCAAAAACAAAATTAAATTAGAATAACGGCAGAGTTGGAGGAGGAGGAGGAGAAGGAGGAGGCTGGTTGTTCCCGGGACTGTACGGCCAAAAAGGGGCTGCACATGTATCATCACCCATCCTTGATCTAATGTCGATGACCATTTGACGGAGCTGATCATAATCCATCGAGAGTCGTTTATATTGTTATTTCAAGGCCATGAATTCCTCAGACTAGGTGCTCGATACTGATGTAGAGCTCCCAACGGTTGAGACACTATAGGCTGTCCGCAAGTTTTCGGCCGTAGTGTTGGAGAGCCTGTAGACCTGATTTTTATCGGGTCCACTAAACAATCCTACCTCCATCCACAAATCCGGATCGAAATCCAGATGGGTCGAAGGATCGTCCCCATATCTCTCCCTCAACCGGTTATTATAGGTCTCCTGAAAATTGTTTAAAAAACCATCATATTCAATTCAAGAAAATAATAACTTACGAAATAAAATTATTGAACGAACATACCACTAAGTATTGAGCATGGTTGTCCACGAACTGTTGCACCCCTTTTTGACGGTCTTGACTCCGCACGTACGTCTCTATAAACAGCTCCATTGGGCTCGACACACGTCCAAGAGACGAAGTCTGTAAGGAAAAAAAAGGTTGCAAGTTAAATATATTTATAAGCAACAACAAATTAATTAACGATATATTTCATTTAAATTAATCTTACCATCCGCTTCGCAAGTGCACTGAACAGAAAGGAGTCGTCGGTGTGCGTGGTAACCGAACCATGAATTTGTTGATTCTGATTGGCGGCACCGGACTGTGAGCGTTGTGCGAACTGCTCAGACGTCACGTGCTCAATATATTGCGTCCATATATCCCCCGAGATGAATGGTGGTTTGAATTCCCACCAAACCACCACCTCATTCCAGCGTTCTAGACCGTTATCTCTCGCATATCTTTTTGCTTTTTTTTTTTTGTGTCATATCAAAAATCACGCAACCTACTTCCATAGTAACAAATTAGAATTTAGAACATAAAATTATAAAATAAAAAATTATATTATTTTCGATGTTACCTAGTTGCCGCGTGATTCTCCCATTCCCTCCACACAACATTGTTGTTCGCTCTATCCCACTCAAATTTGTGATGTGTATAAATAATTCATTTAAAATAAAAATAGTACAAGATATAAAATTATAAAAATAATTATTAAAAATAAGCTAGAAATTAGAAGTTAACACTTACCTGAAATCGTCGAAACCATGGATCGATATTAGGTCTCCACTCAGGAAGTTTGGAAACCTGACTCCATTGAAACAATGGAATCTCCATCGATGATTTAAACGCCGATGTTATTGTCCAGGCAACCTCAATGTTTGTGAACCTGAAATTAAATAAAATTAATAAAATATTAATTAGTTGTTAACAAGTTGGCGTAGATGCCTCTTCGTGATCAGCACCTAAGGATAAGTCATCCTCGCTGCTAGAAGAACTAGTTACAACCGTCTGCTGATGACGTGCTGTTGATTTCATTCTATGCATCTACACAAATTTATACGAATAATTACATAATTAAATTTGATTATTTAAAAAACATTCGGCAGCACCTCCTCTATACTAGAGACTACCCACAGTTTTCAAACCTGCAAATATTTACAATAACCACAAACCAATTGACTCCATTGGAAAATCTTATATACAACCTAACATTTATAGAAATTTAACATCTATATATTTTCAACTAACATCTATATAAATACATAAATGACAATTAAAATTAATGGAAATAATAAAAAACATAACAAGCAATAATAGAATAAAATTGAGTTAAAATAATTAAATTTAATTCTTCATTTCCAATTACCATTTCTATGGTAAATTCAACCATAACAATTAGAATTCAACAAAATTTTCAAATAATTATTACAATACAAACAATAAAATAATTAAATTTTCAAACTAACATCTACACAAATTTATGCGAATAATTACATAATTAAATTCAATTATTTAAAAAACATTCGCCAGCACTTCCCCTATATTAGTGACTACACACAGTTTTCATACCTACAAATATTGATAATATCCACAAGCCAATTGACTCCATTGCAAAATCTTATATACAACCTAACATCTATATAAATTGAACATCTATATATTTTCATCTAACATCTATAGAAATACATAAATGACAATTAAAATTAATGGAAATAATAAAAAACATAACAAGCAATAATAGAATAAAATTGAGTTAAAATAATTAAATTTAATTCTATATTTAAATTAACATTTTAAAGGTAAATTCAACAATAAAAATTCAAATTTAAAAAAATTTCCAATTATTATGGCAATACAAACAATAAAATAAATTAAACAAATAAAAAGAAAAAACTAAAGACTTTAGCAATGAAAAATATTTACCTTAATAGTGTGTTGATTTAAATATTTTATCTACAAACAATACACAAAACAAAAAACATAACAAAAATAATCATAAGTAAAATAAAAAAAGTAAACAAATACATAGATAAAGAAAGGAGAATCATACCTTTTAATATGTTGAAATCAATCAAAACAATAACAAAACTGTTGAGGAAGCATAGGAGAAGAGAAGATGAATGAGAGGGGGGGTCGGTTTTATACTGCAATTTTACCGACGGAACTTAAAATAATATTTTTTTTGGCGGTGGCATTAAATTTAGTCGGTAATTTCCGTCGGTATATTTTGAATTTCTCACCAAAATTTGTGGAAATCCCTCCAGAATTTTCAATTTCCATCGGCAATTCTGTTGATATCGAGGTGTTAGAGCACACACACATTGGAATTGCAAAATTCGTCGGTGAGTCCGTCGGTAAACGGACCGACCGACCTGGCACTCTGACAGTTGCGCGCATTGGAATTTGCAACGTACATCGGTGATGACGTCGGTATGTCCGTCAGTGATTGTGGCAAATGCAGTAAATATTTTGCAACTCTCTGTAAGATACTGATGGACGTTTATCCGTCGGTAGTGACGTCGGTGAATGTGGTAAAATACAGTAAATATTTTGCAACTCTCTGTAAGATACCGATAGAAGTTTATCCGTCGGTAGTGACGTCGGTGAATGTGGCATACTTTCACATGTTTTGTTTGTATTGCCTATTTATCCTCCTGCACAAATGCTTGAATTGCAAATTATAATTTTTTACTGTCTAGATATTTGAACTGTTACTGTCTGCACATTGAATTATTACTGTCTAATCGTTACTGTTTAAACATTTGAACTGTTACTGTCTGCACATTGAACTGTTACTGTCTAGACATTTGAACTGTTACTGTCTACACATTGAACTGTTACTGTCCAACTGTTACTGTCTAACTTTGAACTGTTACTGTCTAGATATTTGAACTGTTACTGTCTACACATTGAACTGTTACTGTCTAACTTTGAACTGTTACTGAACTGTTACTGTCTACACATTGAATTGTTACTGTCCAACCGTTACTGTCTACACATTGAATTGTTACTGTCCAACCGTTACTGTCTAAATTTGAACTGTTATTGTCCAGACATTTGAACTGTTACTGTCCAACTGTTAATGTCTAGACATTTGAACTGTTACTGTCTGAACGCTCATCAGATTTTTAACTATATCTAAAGTTTTAAAACTCCATTTTAAGTGAGATTGATCTCGTTAGAAAGTTAAGACACGAGACTACTAGTTCTCTGAAGAAAGGAGAACCCAGTTCTGCCTCCAAGATAGTCAAAACTGCTCATCAACTAATCAGTCCTACTGCCCTACATAATCAGTCACAACTCAGTCTCGGTTGATAACCCATAACTGGAGTTCTACATCTCTAAATTGAGGAAGACCAGTTTCCTTGGTTAGCTATCATTCAAATCTACAATTTCTATGAAGGAATCCAATCCTAATTCCCTCATCCTCCTACCTGAAATCTCACCGAAAGTCAGGAGACAAGTCTGTCCAGATTCGTCTCCCCCTCCCCTTCACACAATACTTTCATAAACTACATACCACACACATGAATTAACTTAATCTTAACAATAAGTACTTTTTCCCCAATTCATGTCTAAGAACCCTAACCTATGATTCAATATCAAGACATCAATTCATTATCGAATTTAAAATGAATTTTTAAGATCATGTTTAGAACACCTTACCCAGTACGAATTAAGATTTTGATCTTCAACCAGTTGAAGATTTTTAACTCCCTCCTTTCTTTTCTTCTTGTTCAATTTCTTAGAAATCCCTTGCTCTCAAGTGTTTATCCCATCTATAAACCCTTAATCTTGGATGGGTTGTTGAAATTTTAGTGTTTCTCTCTTGATTTCGCAAGAATGGGTATAAAACTCCCTATTTTCTCTCCTTATGGTTCCTCTAAATTTTTGTTGAGGAGAGAGTACTTATACTCTATATTTTCCCTTATTTGCATTTAGGCCCCCTTTTCCTTTAAGTGTATTATTCTCTTCAATTAAATCCAACCCTCAACAGTATCGGGTTTATTATAATGTCTCGAATTATTTCACTTGGAAATTTATATTCAAAAATTTCTGAATTCCTGTTTTTATTTAACCATATGCATGAATTTCTTCACTTTTATTTATTTTTTTCCCCCGGGGTTTACACAAAGGTACGAAGAAACACACAATCAGGAATCGATTTTAGAAGACATTCAAAAGGTGTCTTATGATTAAAAACTGGAGTTGGCATGCGATTAATCAAATGAACAGAGCTTTCAAAAGCATAACTCCAATATTTAAGGGAAGCGTGGCACTACCCAAGAAGAGTAAGCTCAGTTTCAACAATATGTTTATGACGACGTTAAACCATGCCATTTTGTTCATGAGTGTGCGGGCAGATCACACGATGATGAATACCAATCATTTTAAAATATGTATTTAGTTTTCGATATTCACCACCCTAATCAGTTTGAACAAAGTTAAATTTTAAGGAGAATTGGCGCTCCACAAGCGCCTGAAACTGATGAAAAATTTGAAAAACATCAGACTTAGCAACCAAAGGATAAAACCATATAAACTTCGTATGGGCATCCAAAAAAATAACAAAATAGCAAAAACCATCAGATGACAACATAGGAGATGAACCCCAAACATCACTAAAAATCAAGTTAAGAGGAGCTCGAGTTTGATGACCCGTAGTTTTTAGAGTCAGACGAGACGACTTGCCCAGAGGGCACTCAACACAATTAAAAGTAAACTGAGTTGATGTACATGACACTTTTTTTTCACCAAAAAATGTAGAATACGTGGATTGGGATGCCCAAGGCGACGATGCCAGGCATCAGCGGAAGTAGAGAGACAAGTAGATGAGAAAACTTGAGGCAACGACGTTGCGGACGACTCAGACAAAACATATAGACCATCTCTACTCCTCCTTAACATAAAATAGAGAGGAATGAAATTCAAAAAAGACGTTATTCTCAAGATAAAATTTTTGAACAGATAGCAGAGGTTTTTTAATGGCAGGAACATGTAGAATATTAGATAAAGTAAACGTGCATTTGGGTGAACGAATTTTAGAGTGGGAAATATTTGAAATAACAAGGCCCTTACCATCACCAATATGCAGATGATCATTTCCAAGGTAATGTTCTGAACTCGTCATACTTACAAGGTCCGGCGTGACTTGATGATTTGCACCTGTATCAGGAAACCAAGTAATAGGAGTAGTGGTAGATACATTATTAAATGCGAGATTACCATTTGCTTGCGTAAGATGAGTAGCCAATTGAGAACACTGTTGGGTAGTATGCCTATATTCATAACACAGCTGACACTTTATATTGCGATTATAACCACCAAAATGATTTCCTTGTTGCCTAAAGCTGCCTGTTATCCGTGAGGAAGAACCAGAGGAGAACTGGTTTCCATGTTGGCCACATTGTTGATTGTTAGGTCTCCAGCCCCCACAAAACCAACCTTGTTTGCTAGTACTAAAGCCAGATTGATGTTGCACAAAGAACACAGCTGACTGCTGCGTTGGAGTTGGTAACAGAGGAGATGTTACAGATGGTTGGAGAGAGGCTTTGTGAAGAAACTCACGTGTAAGAAGACTGCTATGAAGATCAGTATAGGAGATGGTAACATCCTTAGTGGACAAGCTAATGACAAGATCCTTAAACTCACTGCGTAACCTTCGAAACACATACAAGTTGAATTTGGCCAAGGAGATTGGTCTGCTAGCTGCAGCAAGTTCATCAAACAAGGTCTTTGCCTTCTACAAGTAAATGCTAGCAGAATCATCAGCCTGTTGTAAATCTTGGAATGAGCTGTGAAGTTGCATAATTCGAGAATTTGAAAGAGAGGCAGGAGTTGTTTCCAGCGTTGTCCAAATGTCATGGGAGGTGTTAGAATCCACAACTAAGTGCAAAACTTCCACCGAGAGAGAAGATAGGAGGGCACTCATGATTAAGTGATCTTGCTACTTCCATGAAAAATATGCAAAGTTGACAGAAAGTGCATATGTCGCAGCAGATGCCAGATGTGAAGGACGATATAATGATGTGCCATCAACAAAGGAATACACGTTTTGGCCTAAAAGAAACGGTTTCATCTGTATCCTCCAATACAAAAAGTTGGTGTTGGAGAGTTTTAAAGAGACTACCTGGTGTGTGATAGGAATAGGTATGATGGCAGCAGTAGTGGATACGCCATAGATAACTGATTGCGCCACAGGCGAGAAAGAAGACTGTAGTGCTGATGCAGCAACAACAGATTGTTGAAGTTCTTGATTGTCCATGTTGCAAGGGAGAAGAGGTTGCAGTTTGGTTTTAAGGAGGAAGAGGACCTCCAGATATTGCAGATATGAGGTAACAGAGGAAGAAGATGAAGATCTCTGCTAAGAAGGACGACTGCTGGTGGATATAATAGATGAGAAGTAACAGAGGAAGAAGATGAAGATCTCTGCTATGAAGAACGGCTGCTGAACGATTTTGAAGGTATGTTTTAATAGGCCATCAAATAATAACATATATAATATTCCTTTTCTCTTTTGAGGGAATTGAAAAGGGACTTATAAGTTGCATCATTTTTAAGAATAATTGTGCAGGCACGACTGCATAATAAATAAATAAATAAAAGATTTAACTTAAATTAGTTTTCAAATTATATCCCGAATATCAATTAAATGCCTAATAATTTTGTTGTGTTATAAAGTTTTTGAAAATTCTCAATTAATTGTTTCATCCATTTTTTATAATATTTTTTTTAAATATTAATATTTTAAAAATGACAATTTACCATCCATTTATGATCTCATTTATTTTATATGGAAAATAATAAAAAGAATTATAATAATATGTTCTTAATGTCCTATTTTATAATAGAATTAGTGATGTCCCATTTTCAATTTAAGTAAATATTGATGTGCTTGTATATTTTTAAAACCAAAGGATCAAATTGTAATAATAAGACTATGGTTAAATTTCTTGTCTATTTAAGATCAAAATGTATTTGTATGTTTTCGCATATGAGTGTATCATTTTCACTAACACTTCATGTAATATTATCAGTTTTAGATTATCATATTATTAATTTTTAGATTATTACTAGATAGGTGTCCAGCGCTATACCACAAGTCTATTTATTTGTTTTTCATTGTAGAAAAAAATATCAAGATGACGCAAACATTTTTAAAAAAATATTTAAGATTCTGGTCATTGACTCGAGATTAAAAAAAACTTAAAAAGCAATGAAAAAAAAGACCAAGTCAAACCCAGTAAACTTGCTGAATCCATAACTTAGAACATGATATTATAATAACTTTATAGAAAGAAAAGGCAAAAAAAAAAAAAATACAAATTACCAACGAATCTAATGATGATAGATGAAATTAAAATTAAAAAAATAAAAATGACCGAACCCAACCTGACTCAACCTTTAAAACTTGTGATAATGATCATAAGACCGGATCACAACATAAAAGACAAATCCAAACACGGATTATGAGATTGTGACTGATTAGAAAATCTAGTCTTAAGAGTAGTCTAGACTTGTTTGGATGTGGTTAAACCATACACTATTCTAACAAAATTTAGACTAAGAGATGATAATATAATACCATGTTGTATAAGAGGGATTGGGTGAATTATCAGCATTGGTTTTCCCAGTGACAAGTTCAAAACCTTCAACGAACACTAGAAGATCATTACTGTTTAGAAATGATAGAAATTGGGACTAGCAGATTAGATAATTTGATCCATCAAGTTTAAAGGATGATAGAGGTGAGGTATGAGAAAGATTGAGAGGGTTGTTGATATCATGTAAAGGTAATAAAGAAGACATTATGTGGAAGCAGAATCAAAGAAAAGGTATCTGTGAGCTATAATGACTCTGATGCCAAGTTAGGAGAAAAATGTTTTTGTATGATTCTTATCTGATCAACTTAAACATTGTACATTAGTTTGTATTTATATATAGGAGTACATTATAAAAGAGTAAAAGAAGAAGATAAATGTGGAGCTAATTTAGTTTATAGTTGTACATAATCATAACAGATATTCTTAAGGAATTATAGCACCATATTATGCAGGATTGACTGCAGATCATAAGGAAGTTTTATCTGAAAAACTTCTTGAATAGGATTTTTCTTATCAGTAACCTTAACAATATTGTGACTCTAAGTTTAGACATGCAACTGAAGTGTGTGTGTGTGTGTATTATCTCACCATCCAAAATCTCAGTAATCCAAGTCAATGGATCGGATCAGATGTAGTCGGTTACTCATGAAGCCAAATTCTGACTTGAAATCTCACCAGCAAATGATTGAGGTAGCCCTCATGTTTTGTCTGGGATAGAGTTGTGAAGAAGGAGATCCAGATTCATTTTATTTCCTTTCAGGATAAACTTGCAGATGTCTTTACTAAGCCACTTCCTACTACTTTTTTTACAACTTTTCATTTCAAGTTTCGGGCTGATCCTTCACCCTCAATTTGAGGGGGCATATTAATGCATCTATATAGGAAATATTGTAGGCATACTGTATAGGAAATATTGTAGTTATACTCCTGTGTTGTAACCTCCACCATTACTATTGTATATTGCCCTACACATATATATAAAAAGGGTTGGCTAACCAATAGGTTAAGCCTGCTAATTATTCTCAACTTTAAACAAGTTAGGCATATGTGATATTTATGCACCAACTTAGAGAGGAAGTGTAAAGATTATTATTTTTTTTTATTAAAAAAGAATAATAATAATAATAATAATAATAATAATAATTATTATTATTATTATTATTATTATTATTGATGTGAAAATAACATAAAAAAAATAAAAGAGAAAGTGAAGTTTGAATAAGAAAATCATTTAACCACCCCTTGGTCATATAAATTATTTTCTTTCGTGCATACATTCTATTCGTTGGATTTTACAAATATAAAATCTTTCCAAAAGGATAGTTTATGTGTGCATAACCAGCATGGCAAATGTTTTTGCTCTTCAATATATTATCATTTGATGAAAAAAAAAAAAGGAGGAAGGAGGGAAAGGTCCATAAATTCAAGTGCTCTTTAAGAAAACAGATTATGTATAAAGAAAACCTTCGATACATCGATTCAAAGTAAACACTTGATGACATGGTGATTTTTATTATGTATTTTGAAAACAATACCAATAACATCAACTATTGAAAAGAACTGCTTCAATACAATTAACCAAATGACCACATAATCAAATACTATTAAAGTAATAGAAGATATACTTCTGTACTCTCAATTTTTTTTTGCCAGTAACAAGGATGGAAAATTTACCCAAAGGAAGAAGAAAAGGCAATAACCACACTGCCAAAGACAACCAAGAAAAAGGCCACACACACACACATGGGAATTTTCATATTTAGGCATCTGGATTTGCCAAGAAGTAGGCTTCAACAGCCTTGAACAAGCCTGCGGTCTTTTTGCCATACACGTCCTTGATTTGGTCTTTGTTGATCTCTGCATCACCCTTGATGTAATATGTGCTGGTTCTCTTGCAAATGGAACCTCCCTCAGGAGTTGCCACGAACTTGTGCTCGTAAGTCACCTTTTCAACTGCATCCTTCCAAACATTGGCTTCAATCAAGCTGAAGCTGTAGGTCAAGTTCTCTTCGTCAATTGCCTCAATCTTCTGCTTGGCATAACTGAGATGTTTTCCTGCAAGTGCAAAATCAATTTGTTACTTCTTTGTGCGGTAGATATAGCGAGTGTTATGCTGATTTCAATATAGTTAATATAATTAAAAGTAATTGCAACATATAATATACTAACCTTCAGCAAAAGTGATCTTCCTGATGGCTCCAGGCCCTCCATTTCCTTCAATTATCTCAGAGCTCTTAATGTGCTCTGGTAGAATTTTAGGCAAAAGAGTGTCGGTCTCAAGGCAGTATGCCTTGAAAAGCTTGGCCGGGGCGACAGCAACAGCAAACTCGTTTTCCAAAGTGATGACACCCATTTTAACTTAGGATTCTAAAAGACTGAGAAGGGGGGGAGAGATTTTGTTGATTTGGAAGATGTTTTTGTGATGCTGAAACAAGAGGAGGAGAGGTAGTATTTATAGCATGAAATTGAAGGTTATGTGGTGTGAAAGGATCACATATATGTGTCGATGACCAGTGCTAATTAATTCTTCATATTCTGTTCTTGGTCATTATTTGTTTAAATTAAATAATTTATGTCCTCGTCAAATAAATCACCCTTGAAACCATATAAAATTCTATTTGACTATGTATGCTCTCCAACATTTTGGAAAATCCTAGCACATCAATTTCATGGAAGATAACTATATATTTACGACTTGAACAATTCCAAACTGACGGGAATTTCTTCAGATGGTTTACTTGAGTTGTTTTGTTTTTATATAGTTAAACAAAAAACTGGGTCTTTCAAAAATCAATAATGGAATTAAAAAGATTTTAAGAAACGGAGATTGGAAAACATAAAAGTCAAACTCATGATCCCCCCATATCTACAAGTTTAAAGCTTACAGAGGCGGCCTAAATTATATATTTAAGCAATATTTTTTCCAATTTTATATGTATATATATAGAGAGAAGCCACCGGATGATCATTAGCGAATGGTCAAATGAAGCGCCGACCAATGTAGATAGTATAATAACTTGAAAAAAATTTGAAAAAACAATTTAAAAAATCTAGAAGGTATGTTTTGATAGGCCATCAAATAATATAATCGTCAACTATATAAAAAAAAATATAGTATTCCTTTTCTCTTTTGAGAGAATTGAAAAAGGACTTGTAAGTTGCATCATTTTTAAGAATAATTGTGTAGGCACGACTGCATACTGTATAAATCTCACCACCAAACGATTGAGGTAGCCCTCATGTTTTGATGATTAAGCCAAATTCATAGTCGGTTAGTCCAAGAATGTTTCTTTTAGAAATTGATAAAACTTAGAGCCTATTTGGTTAAAAGAACAAAATCGAAATGAAAATAAAAATTAAATCTAATTTTATTTTCATAGTGGAAGGTGAGAATAAAAATAACAAATGAGAATGATTTTTTTTTTTAATTAAAAGAAGGATATATTATTTTTATTTATTTTACGTCAACTACTTTATTATGCTATTTATTCTTACATTGTACCCTTTTCGTCTAAGTGGCTTTACATTGAAATAATATTGAACACTTTTTAAAAATAAAATAGAAAAATAGAAAATCAAGATACAAGAACTATTAGTGGGTTGCCAAAAAACGATATACTGTAAATCCTTCTACTTGCCTAATTTATCTATCGGAAAGTGTTTTTTTTTTTAAAAAAATATTTTTCATGGAAAGTAAATTTTTAAAAAGTAGATTATTTTTTTATATTTGACAATACCATGAAAAATAAGTTGGAAAATATTTTATAGTATTTAGCTATGCCATGAAAAATAAGTTAGAAAATAACTTATTAATATTTTTAAATATTTTTCAAGTTTATTAAAGAATAGGGATCAAAATTAATTGATGAAAAATTTGGAGGATGAAATTAAAAAAAATTCTAATTTCATAAATTATCTAAAATAAAAAAATAGTCATAAAAAAATAAGGACCAAATCTGACAGAAAAAAAAATTAAAAGACGAGTAAATATCAAAAGAATAGAAACCAATAACAAGATAAAAAAAATTCAATTAAGAAAAGGATAGAAGAAAAACAAATAACAATAAAAAAAAATAAGAACCCAAGATAATATAAAAATCAAGTTAAATCAAATTTTAAGAGACAAAATTGAAAAAATAATAACTAAATAAATAATTCAAAACAAAATATATATAGGTGAAATTTAATATAATCAACATATATAACAAAATATTTTTAAAATCTTATAACTTTTAAAAAATATATTTTACCCAAAATAAAAATAAAACTGTTATTCTACGAAGTGTTTTTCATTGATTATATTTTTATTGGAGTTTAAGAAGATAGAGAAAAACACTTTACAGGATGGACAAAGTACAGGAATTTATATTTGAATTGAATATAAATAATTGAATAAATTAAATAGATGTGCAATAGTGAAATAGAATAGCTGGCAGAAAAATACATTGTGATTTATACCCATCTCAAAATGGTAACCAAGAAAAAGACAAAAAGGAAATAGAAAAAATATATGATGCTGAAGAATAACAATTAACTCATCACTTGCCCATCAATCCCATGGGCTCAATTTGCACTCCACTGGCAGCGCTGGGAATCTTTCAGTGTCTTTGCAATAATCATAGATCACAAGGTTTCTTTGGACCCAGGCACAGTCCATTTTCTGTTCATCTGAGAGATGCCAAGCATCGTATTGATCCCACCAGTATTTAGTCGTTGTTGATACACAGGCAGGGTATGGATCTTCCCATTGACAAGCTTCAACAGTGAAGTCCTTGTAAGAGGACACAAATGGGGCCTTTTTCCAGTCTGTCTTCTCTAGCCCTCCTCTAGTAGCCCAATCATCGGCGTTCCAGATACTTGAAAATAGGTACATGGGCTTCTCATTGGGGAAGAAATTATTTGGTTCTCCATTGTTCTTGGGCACCCTTATTGCTCTACTTTATCAACAAAAAACCTGCTTAGCGTATGAAAAATCCAAGTCAGTGTCACTGTCCATCGAACCCAAGTTGCAAGCAAATCTCTGAGGCTTATTTATTGACTGTTCCCACAATGTTTATCTCTTCCTGCAGTAGCTATTGCTTTTCGTCTCAGAGATATTAAATTGATGTTTTTAAGTGTTTTTTAATGTGTTAATATAAAAACATAATTGTAATATGCATTTTCAATGGAAAAACATCTACGTTACCAAACACACCGGGACGCAACCAGCCCTTTAATCTACTGTTTTTGCCATTTTCTTTTTTGCTTTTGCTTTTGTGCAAGATTGCAGCATGAAAACTTGAATCATCAGGTGCCTTGATCTAGCTGTAGCATAGAATCGAAGGACTTACACTATCTGTAGATTGTTCCAGAGAATGGAATAGGTGTGGAACTCCTCGGTAGGGTCGAACCAAAGCATGTGCCTCCTTTCACGGTTACCAGTACCATTCTTGTATATATTTGTTTGAATCAAATAGGGTTCTCCAGTTCTATTCCCCAAGAACTCAAAGTCCAGCTCATCTCTTGTTGGCCCTGCCCCATTCTCTGTACACATCTGCAAAAAAACAGATGAATCCACTTTAGCCTCCGTCCCTGATAATTTCCTGTACTTACTGTCAAGCTAGAATTAAGTACAAAAAAATAGTTAAAATATTTATGAAGTCTTTGATTAAGCTTCACAGCCATGAATCTTTAAGGCATTTTGAGCGTATGGGGCGGTAGAAGAAAGACTTCCATAATAAGCTGTCATGTCACAACACCTGCAGAGTCACCTCCAACCAATTTCAGCTTCATGCTAAACCACCCAAATCTATATTTATGCTTGGTTTGAAATCCACAACCTGATAATTAAGAAAAAAGTGATTTAATAAGATTGCAAATCTTGAACATTAAGCAAGGAATATATGATACATTCATCCCATTCAATCAATGAACGAATAAAGAACTCTTTAGTTTGCTCTGATTGAAGATTATATAAATGCATAGATATGTGTGTACCTGTTTCTTTGTCCAATGAGAGATATCAGATCTGCCCATCTTCAGATGTTTTAATTTTTGATTTAACACTATAAAAAATATTAAAAAACATTAATTTAATACTTTTTAAATAAAAATTAGTTTACAAAACAAAACTATAACTAAAATATATTAACCATGAATTTGATGTGGAACATTATGCTACAAAACCGACATGGGTATTGTAGGAATTTGATAAAAATGGTGCATGGAGAATTTACATCACAGAAAAGATAAATGGAACACTGAGAAAGCCTGGCTGCCCTCCAAAGAAAATATTAAGGTGGGGTCAATATGTTGTTGCAAGAAGAGGGAGTGATTTTGATTTTTCAGACAATAATCAGAACGTTCTTGGACTTGACATCTGGAATTTTTGAAGCACGACATTGTATGAAGTTAAATTGTTATATAGTAATTCACCGGCCAAATTTGCTCGCCTCGGCTCAAAATTTATTTTATAATTTGAGCTTTTTTAGTTTAAAGAAAAATTGTTACGTGTAAGAATTTAATACATGCATTTAATTAATTAATTTAAAAAATAATTTATATATAACTAAATATTAAAAATTAAATTGGAAAACTGAGAAATAAATACAGATTAATATATTAAATCTCGTGCCATATAAAACAATTTATATTTTTTTTAAGTCATTATATGTAATGATTTTTTTATAAAAAAATAAAATAATTTAAATTTTATTAAAATAAATATTTTTCTAATATAATTCATTTTTTTACTAATCTATTTTTTTCAACAAAAAAACATAGCTTTTTAAGCAATATACTTCATTTAATAAAATCCGAAGGCCATTAAAATAAATATCTAATAGGCTATAAGGGATTCAAAATAATAATAAAAACAACATCCTTTTAATTAAAACCTATTTATTTTATTAATTCAATTTCTTTTTTGGAAAAGTATTTATTAAAATGTTATTTTATGAAGCAAAAAATTATTAGGGTCGTAAAAGAAAAATCTAATAAAACAATAATCGATGGTTTCATTATTAGGTCTCGAATGTATTACAAAAATATAAAAATAATACATCAAAAACATTTTGACTATGTTTTTTTTTGCGATCATGTGATAATAAAAAACAATTGCGCAAAAAATCCCAAAATCAAAATTTAAGAAAAAAAATATATACAAGTCACAAAGGGTTGTAAAAAAAAGTGCTTGTTAATTTTATAAAAAACAACTATAATCTTATTCTTGAAAATGATATTTTGAATTTATTTATTTTCATAAAATTTAATTAGAAAAAAAAAAGTATAATCAAATATACAAAGGCTAGGTGGTTGGGTCTATGTGGCCCAATGCCTGGCCCATTTAAAAAAAATAAAATAAAAGTAGACAATGCACATTATCTACTTGCTTAGTTTCCAATCATATCTAGTTAGGGTTTTTTCGACTCAATAATTTATTTTTCCAACCTATTTTCATTTGAAAACACCTAATAAACATCCTTATAATATCAATAAACTATCTATCAACGCAAAGCACTTTTAAAAACATAAAATCAAAATGGTAAAAAATCATCTCACAACCTTGATCTACTTTTTTTGAAAAGATAAATTAAGGTGAAAAAACACTTCAATGAAAATCTTTCTATTGAATGAAACCCGTTAATACCAAGATTGTGCTTTTTTGTTGTTAGAATATGGTCAATTGACAACTTTTTCTCTCATTTGCCATTTTCGATAATGTTCTCTCTTAGATGTCAAATCTAATAAAAAAATGAATCTATGGATCAAAATCAAAATTCTAAAAACTTTGAGACTAACCACGTATTTTTTGTATGTTTTACATTATTATCCTTTCTCTTTTAATTTTATCTTTCCGCAACTTTTTAAAACTTTATCTCATAGAATTTAGTCATAAAAAATAATTCAATAAAAAACGTTTCAGGATGGAATTTTTTTATTTTAAAAAAGACAAAAATGAAAAGAAAAAAGAAAGAGAGTTGGGAAGCTCTCTAGCATTTCTAGAAAAAAAACATTGCAATCTACGGGCTTTTCAATGTAATCACTTAGTTCGTTTCTGCTGGTTTGGTTCACTTTAACCTAGCAATGGAGGTTTATTCAAACTATAAAGAAAAACTTTTACTAGGAAGCAGAGCTTGCTTTCTTCGAAATAAAACTAGCATGCTAATAACAATGGCCAAGAAATGAGGCAGATTATATTACACAGTGACAAAACAATATCCTCTTCACTATGTCTCGGAGTCTTCACACAGATCTTGCGGGCAACCAGTGGTATACCCTCAAGTATGCTAAAGGATGGAATATTGATAGCCGTTTGATTACAAGTCAAATGCTTGAAACATTGGGTTTTAATGGTGCACATGACATGTAGCAAGTTCATCAAATAAGATCTTTGCCTTCTGCAAGTAGATGCTGGCAGAATCATCAGTCTGTTGTAAATCTTGGAATGGGTCGTGAAGTTGCATAATCCGAGAATTTGAAGGAGAGGCAAGAGTTGTTTCCAGCGTTGTCCAAATGTCATGAGAGGTGTTAGAATCCACAACTAAGTGCAGAACTTCCACCGAGACAGAAGATAGGAGGACACTCATGATTAAGTGATCTTGCTGCTTCCATGACAAATATGCAAGGTTGACAGAGAGTGCTGATGTCGCAGTAGATGCCATATGTGAAGGAGGACATAATGATGTGCCATCAACGAAGGAATACACGCTTTGGCCTAAAAAAACGGTTTCATCTGCATCCTCCAATACATAAAATTGGTGTTGGAGAGTTTTAAAGAGACTACCTGGTGTGTTTTAAGAATAGGTATGATGGCAGCAGTAGTGGATACGCCATAGATAACTGATTGCGCCACAGGGGAGAAAGAAGACCGAAGTGCTGATGCAGCGGCAGCAGATTGTTGAAGTTATACCTTTAGGGTTGTGTACAATATAATTTGGAATGTATTACACATAATAACTATCCGTATATAAGAGTATTTACATGTATAGGGTCTCTTGCCTTAATATATATATATATATATATATATATACTTTTTCAATAATTTCATGCATTAATTTCCACTCTAGTGCTTGCGAGTTTTTTGATACTTGGATTTTCTAGCTGGATATCTGCGCAGGGATGACCAAATATTGTTCAATGGAATTTTATTCTATGTTGGTAGCAAAAAAATTCCAGGAGCTAGCTATCTCCCCATGTGGAGGTTAAATGGTGTAATTATAACAGCTCTGATTCATACGGGTCCGGTGGAATTTCTGTATTATTGGCTCTATCGACTTCTTCATCACCACTATCTCTACTTTCGTTATCATTCCCACCACCATTCCTCCATTGTCATAGAGCCCATACTTGTAAGTCTCCCTCCAAACACCCCCTGGGCCCATGGTGTTGGAGGTTTACAAGTTATTTTAGAATTTCAAAGTGAATAATTAATATCTTAAAGTACTTCTTAAGAAGAATGACACACATTTATATATGGTGTGCATTTGAGTCACCTTGACGAAGGTCTTGAAAGGAGCCATGGAGTTGCATGATGCGAGAATAAGACGGAGAGGCAAACGCTTTCTCAAGAGTGCGCCAAACACAATGCGAGGTAGAACAATCTACCACGAGATGCAACACATCCACAGAGAGAGAGGAGAGTGAAGCACTCAAAATAAGTTGATCTTGTTGCTTCCAACGAAGAAAAGAAGGGCTGGTGGTAGATGAAGAACCAGCAAAACTGTCAAAAATATGAGATGGAGGACACGGCACGGAGCAGTCAACGAAGTGAAAAACACCTTGACCAAGGAGATATGGCTTCATCTGCATTCGCCAATAGAGATAATTTGTGTTTGTAAGTTTCAACGAAACAACTTGGTGGGTGTTTGATAAAGGAACGATAGCTGGAGTGTGTGTTCCCATGAGAGGCAAAGGAACGACAGAGACTTGTGAAGAAGAATCAGAGACATGCTCTGCAAGTGGAGGTTGCTGTTAGGGAGAAAAGATACCACCGGCAGCAGCTTGGGGATGGCTGGCCGGCTGTGCTGCACCACCGGTGGAGAGAGGGAAGTTGGCGGCAGCTGTAGAATCCATGGAGGAAAAAGAGAGAGAGGGCCGGCTGCAAAGGGAGGGAGGGAGAAAGGAGTTCTGACGGCAAAAGGCTCTGATACCAAGTTGAGAATAATTAGAAGGCTTAACTTAATGGTTAGTCAACCCTTTCTATATATATGTAGGGCAATATACAATAGTAATGGTGGAGGTTACCACACAAGAGTATGTGTACAATATTTCCTATATACAATAGTATATAAGAGTATTTACATGTATATCGTCTCTTGCCTTAATATATATATATATATATATATATATATATATATATATATATATATATATATATATACTTTTTCAATAATTTCATGCATTAATTTCCATTAAATTCACAGTTTGATTGTTCAACACTTCACCTGCAACGTGCTCCGACTGACCTCGAGTTCTTAAATTTATAAAGATGATAATCAATTTCCAATTTTGTGATGAAGACACGGTCGTAGTCTCTCAAAAGATTTTTCTCTTCTTTTCTCTTTTTTATATGACATGCATGCATGAATCATTTTAAGCAAGAGTTTTTATCATCTTCCTTCCTTGCTGAAAACCTTGATGGATTCTGGACCTTTCCGCACATGAGAATGTTTTCTCCTTGTAGGAGTCTATCTATTTCTTTTTTTGTGTCCTCCCTTGCCGGACATTTTCATGAAATATTTATACTTGCAAAAACAAACCAACTTGCTCATAGACGTGAGCATACACCACTAAAAAATTGGAGAATAGTAACAAAAACAAATAGATGTGGGCATGCACTAATAACAAAAACATGACAAAAAATGTTTCATAATTATTTACTGATGGAAATTACGATGAAAGATTTTCTTCAATAATTTTTTATGGGAACAAAAACGGAATAAAAAATAAAAATATTTTGTCGACAATTACATTGGTATTTTAATATTTTTAAATTGCTAAATGATTTTTCATTGATGTTTTTAAAATGAATTAAAACTCAAGAGTTCCTCTCATCTTCCAATTTCTTTTTCTTTTTCTTTTTCTTTTTCTTTTTCTTATTCATTATCATCAAAACAACAACAGTAACTATCTTACCCCTACCCCACTCACACATCCGACGTCGACAATACCTCTTTTCTACCCATCTGAGGTTTGATTTCTTCTTCTTCATTTAATAAACTTAGGACTTGGCATTGTTAAATCCTAAGTTTAGGTTATGGTTTTTACCCGATTTGAAGGTAATTTATTTGCTATTTGGTTTATGTGATTTAGGTTTTTATGGGTTTTGTTAATTTTTGCATGTTGGTAATATAGGAAGATTGTTTTTTGAATTTTAGGTATTGTTTTAAATGTTTATTTTTTTACTTGGTTTAGTGGAGGATTATTTTTATTGATGATTTGGGTTCTTGGTTGGTTGGTGGAAAAGTGGGGTAATGATTTATAATTTATAGTTTAAGTATTTAGCTAACTAAGAAAAAGAGATTAGTGAATTTTTGAGATCTTCGTAAAAGAGTTTGTTTAAGTATCAAAAATGGTTTCTTGGTTGGTTAAATAGTTGTCGCACGTGTTCAGCGTTGCGACGATCGTCCACCCACTCAAAGAAAAATGTAATGGTCTATAGGTCTATCTGGCAAATATGAAGATACAAGGAATTCTTGTCTTTTATCAGTAAAAATAGAATGAGAGTTGCCACCTAGTGTTCTGGTCACTAAGAACCCTAACTGGTCTCGGAGATCAGGTACGGAGACTGGTTGCGTAAAGAGAAGGTATTAGCACTCCAACTACGCGCTATCTAAGGTAAGCTACATTGTTTTGTTGTCTGATAAAATCTAAAGTCTTGTTATGGTTTCTAATTGTCGGTATGTCTACGATTTAAGAAAAGTCCTCCTCTGTAAGGAGATCCTTATCTTATCGGGTAAAAACCTAACTGTTCTATGTCGTCAAAAGAAAATACCTTTTTAATATCGGGAATATGTTTTACATATAAATTCGTAATCCTTAATACTAAAACAACACAAAATAAATTCTTTTTTTTTTATATTTTGGTCAATGTTCTCTTGACTTTAATAAACTGGTTATTAAAGCCAAAATGCATGCTATAACATTGTTTTTTTGGTGTATGAAAAACACAATATGATTTTTTAGCTTTGAGACACTTGGACGTATGCATAAAAATATTTATTTCAATTTTTTTTTAAGTTGACGAAAACTAGGTATTTTAATACCGGATTTGTATTTTTAACGACGTAAAAAAATATTTCGATACTAATAAAAAAAGGCGTAAAAATAAGATAGGAAATAGTAAAATTCCCAAAAAAACTGGGTTGGGCTTGGCCCACCCCCTTCTGGGCTGGGCCGGATCCAACCCATCTACTATGGGCTGGGCTGATGTCTCGGCCCATGCCCAAATGGGCTGGTTACTGTGCATCAGCATAATGACCAGCCCACGTTGCATTTTGCAGCAGAACGTGAAATATTAACATTCTGTATACAAAAATGCAAGCGACGCCGGCAAAGAAACAAACGGTGGGGAAGAGCCAGTTACCTGAAGCGGTGGCACTGCTGGTGGTTCGCGATGGCATGCTGTGGTGGCCGGTGGTGGTTGCAGGCGGTGGACAGTTTCTTCCCCCTTGTCTTCCCCTGTTTTTCTCTCTTTTTTTTCTTTTTTTTCTTCTCTTGTTCTTCCAACCTTTCTTCCTCTTTGGGTCTTCTTGTTTTTTCTTTCTTTCGGTCTTTCCCCCTGTCCTTTTCGTGCTCTCCTTTTGTGCTCTCCCCCTCTGTATTTATAGGTAAAACAGAGGGGAGAGAGAGGCAGGGGCGACCACTGTGCATCGACCTCACAACCGCCCAAGTGGTGCATCCCCTCTGTTTTTCTTTACCTCGTGGTAGGCCACAGGTCAGAACTTAGGCAAGTGGGGTGTTTTGGGTCGGCGTCTTTTTGGTGGTTTCGGAGAAAGAGGGAACGAGCAAAGCAGGGGAGAAAAGACTTCTTCTTCCCCTGCCTCGCGCGTCCAGAGGAACAAGAAAGGCTACACTGTCGTTCAAAACGACACCGTTTTGAGCTTTTTGCTTCTTTTTTAATGAATAGTGTATGTAATGACGCCGTTTTAGAAGAAACACACCGTTTCATTTAAAAGGAAAAGGCGGCAAAAAAAAACGTGTCAGAGTTCACATTGGTTCTCAATTTGTGATTTGTTCAATCAAGTCCTCAATTACAATTTTGATTTAAAAATCAATGCAATTGCATCCCTGCCAAAAAGAAAACAGTGGCCCTGAAGTTGGCCGCCATTTTCACTTTGGTCTTGGGTCTTTAATTTATGCAATTTAACCCTCAATTGATCAATAAACTCTAATTTCTTCAATTTGGCCCCTGATTCGGTTTAATTACAGCCCCTCTATTTACGCGTGTTTTTCATTTTGGTCCTTGGTTTCTGATTTCTTCAATTAAGTCTCTAATTGACCATCAAACTTCAATATTTATGCAATTAAGCCCCTGATTTGACCAAATTAACTCTAAAAAATTATAATTTGACCACAAAACTTTAATTTCTTCCAATTAAAGCCCAAATTCACTCCAAAAATCAATTTTTCTTGCAATCAAATTCTCCATAAATTCAATTAAACCTTCAATAAAATTTAATTGAGTCCATAAATGTTTGATTTTGGACTTTTCATCCTCAAATTGAATTTTCTTTGTCAACAGGGCTCTCATCAGTCAACAAAATACCGTAAAATTTTAACCTTTGTAGTTTTGAACCTCCTCAACCAATTTTTAACCATTTTTTTAGTGTTCTAGCATCCTCTTTTCACTGTTATATTTTTTGATACTATTTTTTATTTTTTTGTATTTTTTGAAGAGAGAAAAAAATATGAATTAGGAAATAACCCAAAAATGGGTTATGACAATAGTGAAGTGAAGAGAAGATAATTTATGGTTAAGTTTAGGTGATTGAGGGGGTAGAGATTGTTTTTAGTAATATAATTTATTTTTTGTTGTTTCTGTAAGTAACCTATTTGTTTGGTAGCTAAGAAAGTACGGGAAAAATGAGAAATTATGGTTTTTTTATATGTAGGGATAATGTTATCATTTTTTGCTTGATTTGGATTCCTTAAATGTACTTGTTGTGGAGTAGCACAAATAAAAAGGTGAAGGCTTTTACTAATTTAGATGTGTTATCTATGAAAGGAAATGTAGTAATTGGTTTTTTGATGAAGTGAGATGCTATTTTGATATGGTTATAGAGTCATATTTGAATATTTTAGTTTTTGTTTTATGTTCTCTCTTTGTGTGTTAATTTTCTTAGCATGTTTATTAGAAAATTTGGCAAAATAAAATTTGGCTTATATGAGTTTGAATTTAAATTCCATGAGTATGTGTTGTCATTATGTTATTGTTTCTTTTTAGGTACCATATATTCAAGAAGAAATATGTCTAAGTCTAATAAGAGCGCTACTACTTTATCAAGTATTAGTGTCGGTGATTGTGTTGCTAATATAGATGATGATTATAAGGACACACCACTTAATGTAGAAGTTACCGATCAAGGCTCAACCAATAAGGATAACATAGTAGGAATCCCTACTTTGTTAGGGCCTTTTGCAGACAAAATTATTGCATAATGGAAAGGCGACCATTGTATATAATTAATATTTATCTCAATATTGAAGTTATTTATTCTATTAAGTTATTTTAAGTTTTATATTACATGAAAATAACATTGATGAAATGGTTTTCAAGTTCACCAATATTGAAGTTGCATGTTCGATAACCTCTACAATGAAGTGGTTGTTTAAAGAACCATTGTTTAATAGAGTGAGCTTTATAAGCATCCTGAATGGATGAACATGGTAAATGTTTGATGGAGAAAGTTTAAGGTTAGATAATTAAATAATATCTATTTTGAGTTACTAGTTTTTTAAAATTTGAAAACTAATTAATGTATGAAATCAATTAAGAAATTTTTTTGGTGGGACAATAGCAACAAGGCACTTGTTAAAAGACTGTGGGAAAACCATTGTGCAACTAGGTATGTTTAAACTAACTGATGTTATATTATTATAAACTTGTATTCTTTTATTTCCTTGCCTCTTTTTTGTTTAACAAATTTCTATAACAGGTTGCATGATTTGTGGTACGATACCCATAAACAAGTAATTAGAAAAGTTAGCTCTAACATGACATTGAAAAGTGGAAGAGATTAAACCGAGGTATTTCACAAAGAGTAATTGGGCATTATTTCAATAATTTGTGTCAAAACGTTTTAGAAGGTGTTCTAGATCTGATACACAAAATAGAAATAAGGAAACTATGGTTTTTTTATAACCCAATTTTGGACTCCCTGTTTCTAAATATTTTCAAAATACAAAAAAATAAAATAAAATAAGAAGTAATAAAAAATAACAATGAAAATGAAAATAAAAAAAATTAGTAAGAGTAGGCTAAGAAGGATTTCAAGCACTTGGAGGAATTAAATTGGGATTTTGAACATAATTTGGAGCCCAATTAAACCAATTGAATCCAAGACTGAGAGACAATACAAATTAAGGCCAAATTAAATGACTATTAGGTGAATTTACATAAAAATTAAGTATGAGGACTTAATAGACTTTTGATAGGTCAATTTGATTTAATCATGGCTCCAATTAAAGGTTTAATTAAGTTTAAGAATTAATTTGGGTCAAATTAAAAGATTTAATTAAGTGCAAGGATTTAATTAGATTTTTAATGGGTCAATTTAATTTTACTAGAGACTTCATTGATGAAAAATTAAGATTAAAAGCCTAATTTGGGCTTAATTGAGAAGATTAGAATTTTAGAGGACAAAATTTAATTTCTACAAAGTCATTTGGGTGAAAATAAGGACAACATTTCAAGAAAAATAAAGTTTTGGAGTCAATTAAGAGCAAAATCAAAGAATTTCAAGATCAGGGATCGACTTGTTAGAGGCGCGAGACTTCAGGGGCTGAAATCGATAAAATCATGGGCCAAATTGAAGAAAATCAAATGTTAAATGATCAATTGAGGATCAATTTTTATAAATCCAAAACCAAGGACCAAGATGAAAAACATACTGAAATCAGGGGATGTTTTTGAAACTATACAGGGGTAAAATTGAATTGATTCCTAAAATTCAATTAAAGACCTAATTGAATAAATTGGAAGATTGAAATTGAAAAAGAAGAATTAACCTAATTCAAACATTAAGCGTCAAAACGATATTGTTTCATTTAAATGAAACGACTCGTTTTGATATATATATATATATATAAACAACGTCATTTTAGGAAGCACTATAGATTGTCTTCAACTTCCCGTGAGACAGAATGAATGGGCAACTGCTCTCTCTCTCTCTCTCTCTCTCTCTCTCTCTTTTTGTGTGTGTGTGCAAGATTTAAAACTCGCTCTTTTCTCCTTTACACAAGACAAACCCCCCCTTTACACCTTGTCCTTTGTACTCTTGCCTGAATGAAATAATAACCATTTTGCAGCACTGAACATACTGCTATATAGAGCAAAAAATCCACATCAAAACTAGTTTTCCAAGCCAACTGTTCTTATACTATAATAGCATCAAACGAGGAGATGCAATGGGTGCAGATCAACGACTGAAAAAGGACATGATAATCTTTCAAGACTATTATTTCACCATAACCATATTGGCAAGCTAATTAGAGTACATTACTTATCAAATGAAACATGCTTCTAGCAACTTATCTACCTCCTCGATTATGACCTTTTATCTTTCCCTTTAAAACTCTTTTTTTGTCTAGTAACAATGAGAGATAAATTGACGTTTGATCTATGGGAGACCACATCCTAGCCTATACTTAGAATATCAGAGGGATTAAAAGTAAAATTAGCCCTTTGAATTTTAAAAAGCTTCGTGATGGCTTTCTCCTACCCGATGTCTAATGCAAATCTAATCTTAATGATTACACTAGTATCATGTTCAAAGAGACTTATTTCTTTTTCATCTTTTACAACCTTAGTCAATATCTTTAGTCTATTTTTTAGAGGCCTTATATGTTCCATGAATATAGTTTTCTTACCTTTAAGAAAAGTGGAGGCGCATTTCCTAAAGGCTAATTAGTTTTCCCTTTACGGCTTCAATCCATATATTTGGTCTCTCTTTTGGAGGCCTTATTTGTTTTATAAACATAGTTTTCTTATCTTTAAAGTAAATGAAAACATATTTCATAGAGGTCGATTGGTTTTCTTTTCATGGCTTTAGTCTATATCTTTGCCCTCTCTTTAAAAAACCTTGTTTGTTCAATAAACATATCTTTATTTGAGGCAAATGGGGAAGTATTTTTTTAAGATTAATTGATTTTTCTTTACTGTGACAAATTATTTTTGTTTGATAACAGTGAATACCTCAGTTCTTATAGTGTTTAGAGGTGTAATCATGAGCTTTAGAAAGATAAAAAAAGGATTATGGATTGTCCATCTTATTAATGCATAAACATATTTTAAAATTTTAAGATTGAATATATAGTTTCTAAACTCATGATGATAATTAATTAGTTTCATTAAAATAAAAGGATTGAATTATACTTGATTTTACCTTGAAGGGAGGAATGGAGATTTTCATATGTTATCACTTAACATTTTTTTATTATTGTATTTTATCTTAATGTGATTTATGAATAAATATTTATTTATTTCAATGCTTTAACTATGTGATTTCATATGGTTTTTAAAAATAACATAATTATTCATTTTTAAATAGAAAAACAAATTAGAATGGATAATGATTACTTAATAAGTGAATAAATTCTTCAATCTGATCTAATTTGAACGAATAGAAAAGATACACAACATAGGAAGTAAATTACTATAATTCCATCCATTATCATCCCTACTTCCATATCAAGCTAATCCAAGCAAGTTATATTCATCTTGTTTCATATGTTGTATAACTTGTATTTGTTATGTGGGAAATTACATAAGGAATTAATTTTGATTTAAAGAGATATAATTTGTTCAAATATAGGAATGGATCTTATCAAATCTTACATTTGATATTTGAATAACTTTTAAGTATTAAAACACCTATTTGTTGTAACCCAAAAAAAAAATATTTATTTGTGTAATTATTACTTAATAAACTAAAAAATTCTAGGAAATCATTGTTCTTATCAACACTCATTTCCCAGTTTATTAGACAATTTTTCATTCTAGGACCCTCAAGTTTTTAGTTCATTTTGTTTTGATCATTAAGAGTTTTTTTTTAATCTCGTCCTCAAAAGTTATGTTATCATGATTTTATATTTTGACATTTTTTTTATTCACATACTTTCGTGTGTGCGAGATGTTAAAGAATATTTTGATATTACATGAAAGAACAATTTTATAAAATGGAATTTTAGGTTATTGTTCAAAAAAGTTAGAATAATTACCAAAAATAAAATAAATAAAAAATAAAGCCTTTTCTTCGTGTTTACTATCCAAAGACACGAGAAAATTCACTTTAATGTCTTATTTTTTTTTTAAATTTTTGCATATTTGAATTTTGTTGTTTTAGGTTCTTATATTTCAATCTTAAACTTTAATTTGTTTTCTTTTACATTTCAGACATTGGATGCAGAGGAAGGGGAGATAAAGTTGTTGGAAAAAGGTAAAGGAAAGAGAAATGGTATGGTAAGCCATATTATGAACACAAAAGACTGATTTTGGTGTTAATTGGTTTATTTTAAATAGAATGAAGGTGGTATGTTGCCCTTTAAACATGCTAGAAAAGGATGACTAGGTCCGTAAAGCATTTTTATTCTTATATTAGATTTTCATTTTTTATAGTGATTAGATGATGTTCTGAGGTTGGAATGAGTTTATGGAAGTTTTAAATATTTTAGGGGTGTTTTTTATAAAACAAGTTGAAAATTGTTTTTGTGAATACAAAAAGTCAAACTCTAATTTTTCAATCATTGAAGGTGATTAGATAAGATAATGATGAATGATATGTTGTCGATCTAGATAGATGACATGTCGTTTGATTAATTAAAAAAATATTTGAAAAGACAACATGTTACCTATCTTTAAAAAAAAAAATAGAGAACCGGGCCGTATAGGCCTTTTCCTTTTAGGTTAAGTGAGTGGACTTAGTCTTCTAGGTCCAGTAACCTTGACTTTTTTTTTTTTCATTGGTTTTTTTTTCTAGTTTAATTCTTAATTAATTTCCTCTTTCTCATTTTTAAAGTTGTTTAGTTTGACTATTTTTAATAGAAATAAAAGTTTTGGTTGGTTTCTATAATTTTGCAATACCTCAAAAAAAAATTATTATAATTTATTTTTGATTTTTGATTTTAGATTTAAGATAGATTAGTTATATCTGTATTTTGTATTTATAAAATTAAAATTCATATGTATTTAGTAATCATAGCTTCAGAATAAATAAATAAAATAAAAATAATATCGATGTAAAATGTTTGTATTTGTATTTGTATTTTACTTCTTATTTTTAAAAAATAACATTAAATGTTTAATTAACATTCATAATTTTTTTATTTACCTATTAATATATTTTTTTCAATTCATTGTATTAAACCTTCCTTCCTTAATTAACAAATTTTATGAGATTAAAAAACACATCTATAATATAGTACATGCATATTCTCCTTTTGCATTTGAAATTAACTTGGAATTCCACCAAAAGCGTGGCATGGGTACATTCACTATTACATATACATTACAAGTAGACACGATAAGTATATGTGAATGGCATGATTATTTGGGAATAAATGGAAATGCTTCCAAACTTCTACGAGTATGATTATTCACTCTCAAAACAAGAAGCGTAGTTTTAAGACCCGGTCAGGTGGCCGGTCTGGTCTAAGGCTCGGGTTCTGAATTTTGACCAGATCACCAGGTTGGCTGGGTCAGTTTTTTTTAAATCAAAACGATGTCGTTTTAGTAAAAAAAGCAAAAGTCAACAGGTTTGCAACCGGGTCTTGACTGGGTCGCCGGGTCAATCCGCCGGGTCACACCGAGTTTTTCCTTCCCCCATTTTTTCTTTAACCCGGATCGGTTCCAGCCCCAGGTCAACCCGCCGGGCCGGGCCGAGTTTCAAAACTACGACAAGAAGGGTCATTCGATGTATTCTTTTTTCTTCTAAAAAGTAAATTCATGTCTTGATACCTCAAGTTTTGGAAATTGATTAAATCGACCATTACACTTTAATTTTAGGCACAACAGTTCAGTTTGTAGTCGCCAGGGTTGACCATACATGCTTGACTACAAATTCAAAACACGAGGGTTAACATCTCATATTAATTTATTTTCTTATAAAAAAGGAGAGTTGTAACTCAATTAGTATCACTGTCTTCTCTCCTTTAAGAGGCTTTAAGTTTGAATCTCTCCTTTATAATAACAAAAAAGAGAAAAGAAATCCTAAAATAAATTGAAATAAAGAGGGTGATTTAGCTAATTTTTAAAACTTGAGGGATCACTTGATGGATTTCTACTCCACAAAGAAATATAAAATAGTAAGCTTGGTTCATTATATAAGTGTTTGAAAGCGTGATGGTGGTTATTTTCAAAGTATTTTTTGCACAGAAATATATTAAAATAATATACTTTTTATTTTTTAAAATTATTTTTGACATTAACATATTAATGATTTAAAAATATATAAAAATATAATTAATTTTAACTGATTTATTTTTAAAGTCTTTTTGAAGAAACCAATGTCGAAAATAAAATAAGTAGAGAAAATCCGAGCACCCAATCTAAAAACCACAAAACTCAATTCTCAATAAATCAAATTTTAAAAGATGTAATTAGAAAAGAAATTTCAATTATATATAAGGATCCAAAACAAAAGGTTACAATTAAAAGAATGATGATCAAAATTGAAATAAAGAATAAATTTTATTTTTGATTGAAGGATAAAATTAAAAAGAAAAATTAATTTAACAAAAGGATAAAAAAACAATCAAAATAATTAGGATCAAAATTAAAATAAAAATTAAAATAAATTTTTGATTGAAGTATGAAACCAAAAAGAAAAATCAATTTAACAAAAGGACTTGAAAAAAAAATAATTAAAAAAATAAAGATTAAATTGAAAAAAATAATATATCACAAATTAAAATTAAATAATAAAATTTAAAATAAATTAAGATTTTATAAAAGAGATAAAAACAAAAATAAAATCCAAAGTTAAAATGCGGGCACCGACAATTCTAAAAATTTTGAATAACAGTGTAAGATGAGGAAAAAAAACAAAAAAAAACGAAAACAAAATCACTGTCGGCAACAAACCTTGCCGCAGCTAGCAGAAAAAGCACCCTCACATTTATTGGCACATGTTATTTCTGATGAAATAATTAAAATGAGAAACGACAGCCTGCTCGCATATGTAGTGCCGTTAATTATTAATTGTTAATAATTACTTCCAGTTTTACAATACTAAATACTGAAACGTATGCTTTAATGTTACAATATTACTAGTTTTTCAGTGCTCTTGATGTGTTCAAAAAAACAAAAAAAGTTTTCATAATCTAATTACTTAAAAACTCTTAATGTGAACTCTTTATCTTCTTTTTTTAATTTAAAATTAAATAAACATGGCATAATTTTTTAAATTTTATTTTTTTAAAAAAATAGACAATGAATTAATTAATATTCACTCACACTGTTCATGTTAACGTGAACACTAATTTTTTTAATTTTATTTTTTTAATTTAAGATTAAATAAACATAGCATAATTTTTTAAACTTTATTTTTTTCCATATTAATATAAATTTAAGATTTCAAAAATAAATTTTTTTATGTTTAATAAATAACCAGTGATATCCTATTAATTATTTTTTAAAATTCACTTATAAAAATAAAATAAAAATAAAAATAAAAATCCTGTATAAAAATATTCATGTCACTTTTTATAATAATTTTATATACATGCAACTTAAGTCCAATCTTCTCACTTTCTAGTTCTTCGTAATTAAAAAAAAAAAAAAACTTGTTAGAGTTTTTCACGAACCCATTAACATAATTGAACCAATGACATTTACATCACATTTCTATAATAAATAATGCTATTTTTATAAAAGTATTTTACAGAATTTACTTACCAAAAAACCAACTATTAGATTTATGAGAATGATTAACGAAATCCACTTATTTAATGCATATGAGATACTCATCCAGAAAATTAATCATTTCAAGCCAACAGGAGAGTAAGCAATTCTACAAGGTTCACGAAACTTACAAGTAAGAATTGAATAATCGCCAGCATAGGTGGGACCATGTAAAATGACCGGGCAATAGCAGGTGCTCTCGTGTTTGAAGGACATGTCCATTTGCTTGAGCTCATTGGCTTCCTATTTTCCTTAAGCCGCTGTACCAGACGAGGGTCGCCAGAAGATGATGGTGTTTGAAATTTATTATCTTGATTAATACTACTCACACAAATGGAATTTCTCGACAACCTCATGTGAACAGCTCAGGCTTAATGGCAACGAGACGGAGCTGGTGCCGGTCTAAAGAGGGCAATTCAGTTTGTTTTTTCTGCAGATTTGACAACTCAGAATTCTTATTTTGAACCAACAGTTAGGATTTTTCCAAGTGAATTATGGGCTGAAATTTTCCCCAAGTGTAGACAAGATTTTCCTCTTCCATCATCTATAAATAAAGGTGATTTTGAGGGTCTGAGAGAGGAGAAAATCGGGTCCAAAGTCAGCTAAAATTATCCCTTGTAAATGCTTGTCTATAAATAGTTGTTGCAACTCTTGGTTGGGAGAGCATGTAGGAGCATGAAATAGAGCATGTAAGCTTGGTGTAGCATGCAATCTTTGTGCATAGCACACATGAGATTTGTGTATAGTGTTTCCTTTGTTTACGAGATTAATAAAGGTTGAGAAATAGTTCATGTAAAGTTTGTTGTGTACTTTAATTAACTTATTTTACTTGTGTATTCTGCTTGTCTTTTAACTAGTGAAAGTGGAGAAAACCTCTTGAGTGAGGGAAATACTTAGTTACTAGGCAAACACGAGTGAGATTTGTGAGGAAAGGCTGAGTCTAGTGGGGACTAGGCTGCCACACGGGTTTATTTGTGGAGCGAAAAATTTACCCAGTGACAACTATACATATTATCAATAATAAAGATTAAAAAATTATTTCAAAAGATTTTTTTATCTCACATTCAAAAGAAACTATGTTAGTATGTTATCCTTTTAAGTTGAAGTATTTAAACCAAAAAGGTTTTTTATCCCACATTGAAAAAACATAACTTTTTTTCTTGTGAACATAGAATATATATACTAAAAAGCTTCAAATCCCATATTGAAAAAATAATTTTTTTCTTGTAAACATAGAATATATATATATTAAAAGGTTTCAAATCTCATATTGAAAAAATAAAACATTCTTCTAGTATTTATATAGTGAACTTTGAAAAGGGTTAATAATTAACCAAATATATATATAAAAAAGAGGGGTCTTTGGCTAGAAAAAAAAACACATTTGAAAAAAAAAAAACTGGGTTTTGCCGGGTTGCCCGGCTTACAAGTTAACCTGAGGGGTCATCCGGGTTTTGCCGGGTTTTTACTTACCCTAATCTTTTAACTTATCTAAATTGGTTCAACTACTAGATTAATCAAGTCTCGGATCACCTATCAGGCTGATCCAGGTTGAATAACCAGAAAACGCACGCACCCTCACATTTATTGGCATATATTGAGATGTTATTTCTGATGAAATATTAAAGTGAGAAAAGACAGCCTGCTCGCATGTCCCTGAAAAACATCCTCTTATTTTTTTTTTTAATGTAGTACCTTTATTAATTGCTATAATTACTTCCGGTTTTTACAATACCGAGACATATACTTTAATGTTACAATATTATTAGTTTTTCAGTGCTCTTGATGCGTTCAAAAAAACAAAAAAGTTTTCATAATCTAATTACCTAAAAACTTTTAATGTCATCTCTCTATCCATTTTTTTAAAATTTAAGATTAAATAAATACTACACAATTTTTGAAACTTCATTCTTTTCTATATCAATATAAATTCAAGCGTTCAAAAAACAATTATAGTACTCAATGAATAACCAACTATATCTATTAATTACTTTTTAAACTTCACTTAAAAAAAATTAAAATAATACAAATAAAAAAATTTATATAAAAATATTCTTATCACTTTTTAAACTAATTTTATATACATGCAACTTAAGATTTCTAGTTCATTGTAATTAAAAAGAAAAAAAAAACTTGTTAGAGTTTTTCAGGAACCCATTAACATAATAGAACCAATGACATTTACATCACATTTCTATAATAAATAATGCTATTTTTATATAAGTATTTTACAGAATTTACTTACCAAAAAACCAACTATTAGTTTTATATGAATGATTAACGAAATCCACTTATTTAATGCATATGAGATACTCATCAGAAAAATCATTTCAAGCCAACAGGAGAGTAAACAATTCTATAAGGTTCACGAAACTCACAATAAGAATTGAATAATCGCAACCATTTAGGTGGTGGTCCAGTGGTAAAAGTTTGGGACCAAGAGGTTTGCTTTCTCTGTAGTTTCAGGTTCGAGCCCTGTGGTTGTTCATATGATGGCCACTGGAGGCTTACATGGTCGTTAACTTCAGGACCCGTGGGATTAGTCGAAATACATGCAAGCTAATCCGGACACCTACGTTAAACTAAAAAAAAAGAATTGAATAATCGCCAGCATAGGTGGGACCATGTAAAATGACCGGGCAATAGCAGGTGCTCTCGTGTTTGAAGGACATGTCCATTTGCTTGAGCTCATTGGCTTCCTATTTTCCTTAAGCCGCTGTACCAGACGAGGGTCGCCAGAAGATGATGGTGTTTGAAATTTATTATCTTGATTAATACTACTCACGCAAATGGAATTAATTTCTCTACAACTGTGAACAGCTCAGGCTTAATGGCAACGAGACGGCGCTGGTGTCGGCCTAAAGAGGCCAATTTACTTCAAAGCTGATTTTTAATGAACTTCATAGATGAAAAGGTTTGTTTAGTCATTGATGAAGAAACAAGAAGAGCTAGTACCATTCGAATCATTCTATTAACCAAGTCGAAATCATTTATCAAGCCTGTGTCAACTAAATGATGATACAATGTAGTAAGATAATCAATATTCTCAAAGTTTGGATGATCCATTGACAACTTATAATATTCCAACTGTATTCTTGAACCATGTAAATTTAAAAGAGCAAAATCTTCAGCATAGAATTTCTCAGCAAGCTTACATGTATCGTCAATTTTAAATGATGTGAAGGCATGAAAATGATCCAATATTGATCCAAGATAAAGCAACTCCACTGTGTTTTATGAAAATATATGATTTAACTCCATCAGTTAAAAATATATTACACAGTGTTAAATATATCATATTGATAATGATACTTAACTATATTAGAATCTCTTTATTAATAAGAATGACTTGTATCAAACAAATAAGGAGAATTTATATCAAAAATCTCAATATCATGTTGTTCATAAAAAAATACCAAACTTTTAAATAGATCATCCCAATCGCTATCCCTCAAACATTGAAGTTGAAAATTTGAATGTGAAATAAAATTTAAAGCATATACAATATCCTAATCTTTTCTTTGAAGCGTTTGTTAAAGAAAATCAATAAACTCTCATAACTTTGTTAGTAAAAAGTAAGACAATGACAAAGTCAAAAGTTGTCATGGCAAAATAATATTTGAAAGCCTTAGTATGAAATTGAAAGTTTGGTCCATTTTCATCAATCTTTAATAGCAATGTTCTTATTGTTTCAAATAACTCAATTAAACTCCTTATTGAACTAAAATGAGAACCCTAACTAGTTGTTTCAGGTTGATGTAAAATAGAAGCTTCATTTGCCTTTATAACATTCTCAAGTTCTCCGGTTATTATCAACTCTCGAACTTCATATTTTTTAGTCAATTTTAACTCAAAATGATGTTTGGAAGAAGCAAAAGTGAAATTCACAATATCATTCAACATTGAAATCTCATACTATGGCTCAATCAAGAAGCTCCATTTTTAACTAATTTAATGTTTAAGGATGACATCGAAAAACAAATATGAATTTGAAAAATTTGTCAAAGTAGAAAAATAGCAACCAAAAGAATGGCGATCAAATTTGATAGAAAAAGCCTAATAAGGATGAAATTGTAAGAAAAATTAATTTAAAAGATTATCTTAAATAAAAATAATAACAATCAAAAGAATGAGGACCAAATTTGAAAGATTAAGAAATTCAAAAAGGACAATATTGAAAAAGAATTCTAATTTTATAAAAAAATTATTCTAGATATTGAAAGATGAAATTATAAAAAAATTATCAATTTAAAAAATTAGCAAAAGAAATTCAACAAAGAACAAAAAATAAAAAAAGACCTAAAATAACCTGGTACATTTTAAAAATTAGTGTAAAATTCTAAAAAAATAAAATAAATAAAAATAATGGAGCTTAATCTCAAATTGAATAAATGGATGAAACTAAAAAAAAAGCCTAAATGAATAAAAAAAATCAAGTAAATCTGAGCAAGCCTTCTAAACCTTGGCTAATCTCTAAAACTTGCAGCCCATGAAATCCTAGACCTGAGCTCAACTGAAAAGCTCAATTCCCAATTAATTTAATGTTCAAGGATGAAATTGAAAAAAAAATCAATTTAAAATTTCTTTCAAAGTAAAAAATATCAATCAAAAGAAAGAGGATCAAATTTGATAGGAAAAAACTCAAGGAGGATAAAATGAAAAAAAAATCAATTTTAAAAATTATCTCAAATAAAATAAACAACAATTAAAAGAATGATGATCAAATTTGAAAGGTTAAAAAATTGAAGGGGGATGAAATTGAAAAAGAATTCTAATTCTATAAGTTATTCAAAATAAAACAAATAGTAATAAAAATAAAAAGAACAAAATCTTAATATAATACAAATTGAATGGGATGTTTTAAGATTTTTAAGGGGTAGTGCGAAAATCAAGATAGAGAGAAAAAGAAAAGGATGAAAAGACTATTGATGCCAAACTGAAGGGTCGTTTGAAACACGTGTCACCTCTTTAAGGAGAGGACGCTGAGATGATTCAAATACTACTGCAGTAGGTGGTGTTTGATAACTGCATGACCTCACATATACTGTCCAAATGACATGACGCCTGCTTATTAGCTCGACGCACAAACTAAATTTTTTTTAATAATATTTAATATATGATTATATATAATAATCATCATGAGTAACCTTGATATTAATAAAAAGAAAGCATGGTAAAAAGACAAAAAATACCCTGCAAGAGAGTTTAGTATATTGAAACATGTATCGTTTTACAAATATGGTTGACCAATCTATTTTAATTATTTAATCACTTATCATTGTTAATCATGCTTACTTTCATATTAATTTATTTACAAAAATATCTACTTTTCTCATCAATCTTTCCATAATATCTATTTATTTATTAAAACATAATTTAGAAAATAACATATAATAGATAAAAAAAAACTGAATAATTTGTTTTTTTTTTTAAGAAGATGACTAATTAATTTATTTTCCAAAATTAAAAGGATTAATTTATAATTTACTCAGCTCTAACTTGATCGAGCGGCAGTACTGTTATTAAAAAAACATTACTCATCAATAATTATAACGTTAACGCTAAAGAAAATATATTACTCATCGTCTATATATACACGACTTCCCTACAAGCGAGGAAACAAAGACAAGTAGTAGCAGTGAAGTGATGGCTTCTCGGCCTGGAATTCTCACAGACTGGCCATGGAAACCTCTTGGAAGCTTTAAGGTCATATGGAAATCCCTCCCATCTCTCTCTCTCGCTCCTTTTCTTCTCGTTATCTGATATCACACGTAGAGTAACTCGTTTTCGTGCAAACAACGTTAATATATCATAACCCTAAAACAATAATATATATCTGTGTTTTGTTTGTGTGTTTAAATATTGCAGCATGTAATATTGGCTCCTTGTGTCATTCACAACATCTACGCCTTCATGGTTAAAGATGAAAAAGATCTCCCAAGCTTTCTCATTTTCCCAATTCTGTTGTGGAGAGTGCTTCACAACCAGTTATGGATCAGCCTGTCCCGTTACAGAACAGCCAAAGGAAATAACAGGATTATTGACAAAGGCATTGAATTTGATCAAGTTGATAGAGAAAGCAACTGGTATTTGTATAATCAAATATATATATATATATATATATATATATATATATATATATATATATATATATATATATACTTTTTCAATAATTTCATGCATTAATTTCCACTCTAGCTAGTGCTTGTGAGTTTTTTGATACTTGGATTTTCTGGTTGGATATCCGCAGGGATGACCAAATATTGTTCAATGGAATTTTATTCTACGTTGGTAGCAAAATAATTCCAGGAGCTAGCCATCTCCCCATGTGGAGGTTAGATGGTGTAATTCTAACAGCTCTGATTCATATGGGTCCGGTGGAATTTCTGTATTATTGGCTTCATCGACTTCTTCATCACCACTATCTCTACTCTCGCTATCATTCCCACCACCATTCCTCCATTGTCACAGAGCCCATTACTTGTAAGTCTCCCTCCAAACACCCCCGGCCCCCATGTATATATGGTGTTGGTGGTTTAAAAGTTATTTAAGAATTTCAAAGTGAATAGTTAATCTCTTAAGTACTCCTTAAGAAGAATGACACACATTTATATATGGTGTGCATTTGAATTATTAATAATCTTGTGTGATCGTTGATAAACTTAGTTTAATTGACCTTTCATAGAAGGTTTTAAGTTCGAGTATTTTTATAATAACGGAAGAAAAATCTTGTGTGATTGAGGGGAACGCATACCATTCTCCATTACTATTAGCAATACATGATGATGATATACAGTAAGTGTAATTATTTGACATTTTCTTTCTGGAAATCTGCATCGCAGCTGTGATTCATCCATTCGCCGAGCACATATCCTACTCCATGCTATTCGCAATACCTTTGATAACGACTATTGTGACGGGGACAGCCTCTTTAACATCCTTTGCTGGTTATATCACTTACATCGACTTGATGAACAACATGGGTCACTGCAACTTTGAACTCATTCCCAGATGGCTCTTCATCATTTTCCCCCCTCTCAAGTACCTCATGTACACCCCATCGTAAGTCTAGATGTATCTCAGTTGATTTTTTGCATTTTCAATCATTAATTCTCACCAGTATCCTCTTCGTTTTATTAATGGGATTTCTTCCATACTTATGAACAAAAAGCAGGAAAATGATTCACCAAATTTTGCATAAAAAGAAGATGAAAAGAATATACAGTCGTCTATGGAAAATACTCTGTTAATTATAATTCCATAGTATCGTTTTGTGATTTTATACTGTATTTTAATAGCTTTGACGCGTACATTTCACCTTTTCCACTATATTTTCACTGACAGTGCATTATTGCGTTGTCTATTAATCAGTGTTCAAAACAATATCTGATAAGCGCGAATGCATGATTTAACATTTGATGCAGCTGCAAGTTCCAACTCTCTTCACCAAAGCCAGTTTAGAACTAGTTACTCCCTCCATGATGAACTAATAAACACTTGATATGGCTGCAGGTACCACTCTCTTCACCACACTCAATTCAGAACCAATTACTCACTATTCATGCCCATCTATGATTACATCTATGGCACAATGGACACGTCTTCTGTTACCCTCTATGAAGATTCGCTCAAGAGACCCGAGGAAGCCCCTGATGTAGTGCATCTAACTCATCTTACCACACCAGATTCCATCTATCATTTACGGCTTGGACTTGCCTGCTTGGCTTCCAACCCTCAAGAATCGAAGTGGTATCTATGGTTAATGTGGCCGGTGACCTTGTGGACCATGATGTTAACTTGGACTTATGGACGCACTTTTGTTGTCGAGAGGAATCGCTTCCACAAACTCAGATTACAGACGTGGACCTTACCAAAATACAATATTCAAGTAATTAAGAAGGATATTTCTTTGTCATTGATTAATCAAGGGCGTTCAGTTTAATCTGTTCTCCTTAATTTGCTTATCTAATTTTTGGCAGTACAACTTGCGATGGCAAAAAGTATCCATAAATACCTTGATTGAAGAAGCTGTACTTGAAGCTGAGGAAAAAGGTGTTAAAGTGTTAAGTCTCGGTCTCTTGAATCAGGCAAGCACTTCAATATAATGCATTTCTAGGGAAAAAAAAACAGTGGTGGTTACTTTAGAACGGCCATTACTAGATGCCACGTAGTTGAGTTTATAGGGTTTTTTTTTTTCTTTTCAATTTCCCATATTTCATGGATACCATAAATTATTAATTATATCTTCATCATGTTCAAACATAAATTATGCAGGGAGAGGAGCTTAATAGGTATGGTGAACTTTATGTGCAAAGGCATCCCAGGCTCAAAACGAAGGTGGTGGATGGAAGCAGTCTAGCCGTTGCTGCAGTGCTGAATAGCATACCTAAAGGAACAACACAAGTGCTTCATAGAGGCAATCTCTCTAAGGTTGCCTATGCTGTTGCTTTAAATCTCTGCCAGAGGGGAATCCAGGTATTGTTGTTGTCTACTAGGCAAATAGGCACAGGTTGTCACTTGCTTCAATTTGACAGTAATTTATTTAAATTGATTGTATAGGCAAATTTAATTTATGGTCATGTTTTAATTTATAATTCCTAATTATTACGATTATTTTCACTGATTTTTTAGGTAGTTGTACCATGTGAGGATGATTACCAGAAACTTAAAAAATCTTTCGGCATCACATCTGATCAGAACAATCTAATTCTTTCAAAGAGTTATTCAATAAAGGTATGCTTTCATTAGCTACCAAGGAATTAGAAATCAATTTTTTTTTGTCAAAAATAAAATAAAATTACAACTTAAATTATTTAAGTAGCATATATATATATTGACATTTCTAATATCATAATAAACTTTGTTGTGTAGACGTGGTTAGTTGGGGATGGATTGAAAGAAGAGGACCAAAAACAAGCAGCAGAAGGAACATTATTTATTCCCTTCTCGCAATTTCCCCCAAAGAAATTGCGCAAGGATTGCTTCTATCACAGCATACCAGTAATGGCAGCCCCTGCATCTCTTGAAAATGTGGACTCTTGCGAGGTAATTAATTAGTCAAATATTGCAGAAAATTAAAGTACTATTTGCATTATTTTCTTAATTTAGGAAAGATAATTAATTTGTATTGCAAAATACTTGATGACAGAATTGGCTGCCAAGAAGAGTGATGAGCGCATGGCGTGTGGCTGGAATAGTGCATGCCTTGGAAGGATGGGACGAGCATGAATGCGGTTCTACCATGGCTGACATTGACAAAGTTTGGCAAGCAAGTATCCAACATGGGTTCAAACCTCTGGTCATCAAGACTCCATTAAAATTCTAATGGATATTTAGCTGTCTTATGTTGCTAGCCTTGCCTTAATTATATATGCATGAAAGGGTTTAGATATTGCATATCACCTCTATGATATTGCAAATTATATATATATATATATATATATATATATATATATATATATTATCCACTACTATATATGTTATCTCTACCCATTAATATTATGTTATTTCTCTATGCAATGGACAAATAATTAGTAATGAAATATTATGATGGTTATTTTTACTTTTTTTTATGCCTGCTTTAGTACCTGTTTCCATCACATGTAATATTATATAAAGTAATGTTATATGTTTTCATGGGATCTATTCTACAATGTTTTTAAATCTAACCCGGTTTCGTACATTAACATAGTTATCACATCACTATGAATATATATGATATAATTAAAAAAAAAACTAAAAATTCTAAAATTGACACCGGTCTCAAAGATTCAGCTACTAAGTTAGTTAATTATGCTTAAGAAAAGATAAATATCACCTTTACAATATCTTTTCAAATGAAAAAAAATGTTATTTTACTATGTGTTTTCTCATAAATTTATTCTATACATGCCATTAATTACTTAGATATATTTCTAAACTTATTCATGATTTATTTTTAAAAATAATGTTGGTTCCTATGAATAGAAGACTCGTCGATAAATTTGACGCACGTTAATCCTTAAAAATAAATGATTTTGTTGATTTTTTTCTTTTAAAACAAAAAAATTAATCCAAGTTTAACATAAAGCACCCAATCTTAGTCAAGCTAATTCTTTCCTAATCAACAAATCCTAGATAAACAAACCTAATCCTATAAGAAAAGGTTTCAAGCTTGCATCATTTAAATAACCAAAACATACATGTAGTCCATAATTCTTCATATATATTTATTATAATCAAGGATATTTAGCATAAATCCTAATGAATTAAGTAAATAGACCATTACTAAAAAAACACCTGGAAAGGTGAACTATAAATCTCCAAAATATATAATTCCAACAAATCCTAGAATAAAATTTGGTATTATGGATAGTTGGATGTGGCAGTCGCGGCTGTCGCTTGCAAGTTGATGTCATTGATGAGTATTTTACTCTTGCAGTGCTCTTGTTTCTGTGATGTAGCCAACAGGACCAAGATATTGTAGGAAAACATGTTTAGGATTGGACATCTTCTTCAGGCTTCAACAATGAAAAGTATCTCTGAGCCAGGACAAATTAATATACCAGAATTCTGCACTAGCCACCTAACTACCAGCCTTCGTTCATAAAAAAAACTGCCCACCTATCATCCCAATACTAATAAATTGACTGCACATTGATTTTTTTTTCGTGGAAAGATATGCTTAGCCCGATAAACACTGCGGGGCATCCCACTGGGTGGTTATTAGGATACAGACGACCTGATCAATTTTTCAAAACATAGTATTCAATTGCTAGCAAGTCAAGCTGACCGTCGACCCATCCCTGGGGTTAAGGCTTGGAATTTGGAACCAGTAAGAGCTTGCTCCTGTGCTGTAAATGGGTGCGGGCAAGGCGAGTCAGGAATTTTTCTTGCCCTGAGCTATTAATTAAATATATATATATTTTTAAAATTAATTATTAACTCATGTACATGAATTTTTAAAGTTAACAGTAAAGTTTTAATTCAAATACACTACCTAAAATATTAAAAAATAAATTTGAAAGTACATAAAATTGAAGTGAAAGTAAAAATAAATCAACTATTGAAGTTACATCCTTCGATGTTTTGTAAAATATAATTCATCTATAATCGAATCTGAATCAATATTATAACAACCCCTCAACCGAGATAAAATAACAATCTCATGTCAACTGGAAAAGAAAGTAATTAAATTTTTTTCCTCTCTCAATTCCTCCTTCCTTCACTTGATTCTTCCTTAGATTAGTGTTTTATAAGTTGGACTTTGTAAGTTTACAAGGTTATTCTCTCACTTTTCTTATTTTTTTTCCTTGAATTTTTTTTTATATTTAATTTTCCCTTACTTTTCTCTCTTTCTCTCACACTTTTTCTTTTGGTTTTTTTTTTATTCTACTTTTGACCGGTCGGCAACATATGAAAAAAAGAAAGAGTTGATTTGTTTTATTTTTTAATGGCAAATAAAACTCTGTTCATCCTAAAATTTTAACCAGATTTTATTCTATATATTTTAAGATCCCTCGTAAAACTTCAGCTCAATCTGATGGTCGTATTGAAAATTACGTCCAATAAGGTAAAACTAGTTAAATTGTGATTTTTCATTAAATCTCTGAATTTCTTCAAAAATTCTGAAATTTTAACCAAAGGTAAAGCATCATATTAAAAGGCTCCACGTAAATTTTTAAAATTTTTTAACAACTCAATTATTAATTATAAATTTATTTTTATATAAAACTAGTTAAAAAATATTGATAAAATCTTTACATGTATCCTTTAACATGCCCTCTGCCCTTGGGTGCGGGAATGCTATCCCTTTCTGTATCATTTTTAAGTGGTGATCATTGCGAGCGTAGTGATTGTTCATTTTTTTTCGTGGAAATATATGCTTAGCCTGACAAACACTGCGGGGCATACCATTGGTTGGTTATTAGGCATCAAATCAATTTTTCAAAACATAAAATTCAATTGCTAGCAAGTCAAGCTGACCGTCGACCCATCCTTGGGGTTAAGGCTTGGAAGTTGGAACCAGTAAGAGCTTGCTCCTGTGCTGTAATTGGGTGCGGGAATGCTCTCCCTTTCTGTATCATTTTTAAAAGTATTCTGAAGAGCTTTCATAGATAATGGGATGCATCTCTAATCTGCATTCACACATCGAGCTAATATGGTTGGTCTAATTTAGATTTTGCCATCTAATTATGTTCTTTTTTTATTGCAACAATAAACTTTTGTAAACGTGGGGCTGAGCTAAAATCTTTGAAGCCACACCACACAAAACAGAGTTGGATCTACTATAATATGGGAGATTTTGTCTGACAGCATCACGAGACGTGGAGATTGTAAACGCATATCTAATATTCGTGGATGAGGTTCAACGTGTTTTTTTTTTATGAAAATTTATTTATTTTTATTTTAAATCTGCTGCTGCAAGCAACCCTCATTAACACCCAAAAGTTATGATGAAAAGAGAGGCAACAACATGTCCAAAGATTGATTAAATATTACATGTGTCCAATAAAATAAACATGAAACAGTCCACATATATCTGGGGTCGGGAAAAAGAAAAAAGAGTGAAAAAGGGACATCTGCATGGGGGCCTTACCTTCACTGACAAATATCACACAGCTATAAAAGAAAGGACCAGGTACTGAGGTCCCAGCCAAGGTTGTTAAAATCGCGATTTTAACACGGCACGGAAAATGCAAAACAAACTCGGATCGTAAAAACGGATCGTAAAATCGTAAAATCGTAAGGAATTTTAAAATACATTAAAAAAATTCATGCTTCAAATAAAAATTCAAGAATCAATTCAAATCAGCCTTGTAATCAATCCAAACATTTTATAATTGTAATTAAATTTTTGTCAAAAAAAAACATAATACATAACAGCCCATCTTCTATATTATTATCCAATCAGAAAATAATAGACAGAATCCATTCATCCAAATTACAAATAATAGACAGAATTCATTCGTCGAATCCATTCATCCAAATTACAAATAATAGACAGAATCCATTCATCATAAGTTATAACCCAAGAATTCTCATATATTGATGACCTGGCATTTCATTTCAATATCCTCATTTCAGCACCCTCAATTCCCTCAACTGACTTCCAACAATCCCTATTGTCAGCTATAATTGACGATGGTTGGCCTTATAACTATACTACAAAATACTCTGCTCTACTTCAGCAAGTTCCACAAACTGGAAAAGTTATTCTTAACTTTATCAAGCCCCTCCAATCCCATCGACAATCTCCTCTTCACATACTATCTGACAACACCACCCAGCACTACCAGGGAAAGGAAAGCCACTTTTATGCGTCTTTTTTCCTTGACATCCCACTATTCTCCTGTTCCGAATGAAGTCACGATGTCTTCTCCATTCTACTCCTCTCCTGATTATTCAAAAACTTACAAAACCCTTAAACCAGACCTATGAGTTCGGATTTACAAGACATGCATATAGAAAAAACCTTAAAAGCCACCATCAAACCACAATACCTTAAATTCCCAGAGCTATAATAAACAAAAGCCTCGAAATTAAAAACCCATATGCACAAAGCTATAAACATGTAAAACAAAGAAAGAAAAGAAAAATCAAGAAAGAAACCTGAAGGCGTATAACAAAGTCTTCTTCTTTATCAACATAGAAATCATTGAACTTGTCAAGCTCTTCACTAAGAATTCTAACAAACCATTCTTGCAAATCCACCAAAGTCCTATTCGTATTACCATGAACATCACCAGTGAGCGGAGGAGGGCGTGGATGGAGTTGAAAATTAATATTTAGAAAAAATTAAAAAAAAAAACTGAACAAGTTAACTACTAAACTGCTAATTAAAATTCAACCATACAAAAAAAAAGCGAATTAAAAAATTATCAATAAATAAAATAAAATCGAAATTATTAGCAAGTTAACTACTGAACTGCTAATTAAAATTCAACCATACAGAAAAATGAATTAAAAGAATTATCAATAAATAAAAGTGGAAATCGAGTAAAAAAGACAACCTGACAGAGATCTAGAAGACGAAACGATGGCGATACCGAGTGAAACGACAGATTGAATTTGCGAATCGGTCCATAATTGAAACCCTAACTTGCGTTCACTATTATTAGCATCATCATCGATCAGTGAAACGCCGCGTTTTAGAATCGAGTAGAATCGTTGGAGGGCTGACTTGATGGAAGTATCAGAACAGAGTTTTTGTAAGAAGAGATCGGTGGCAGAGAGTTTGTCTTCGAAGAGTGATTTGTGAAGGACTGACAAGTCGTCTGCTTCCATGATCAGAGAGTGAAGAAATTATGGAGAATCAACGGTGGAAGGTAATTGTTTGAGGAGTTTCTTGAGGGGCTTGTAGCAGAGAAACTTGTCCCTCCACTCAGGAAGGGTTTCTTCTAGGTGGGTCTTGAATTCTTTTCCAAACTTCATGGCTTGATGGTATGCTTATGGATTTCAATTTAGGGATTTTTTCTGTTCTGAACGTGAATGGTGAAATCAGAAATGTGAAGAGAAGACTGCATAGTGCATCCTCGATGAATTTGCAATTGTCAATTTGTCACTTTTGCTCGGTTAAAGCCAATAGGCGGTTGACACCAGTCATCAACATTGCTGTTTTATCTCCTGCGGGCAAACTCGTTGAATCGGCAGTGAAATCGCGATTTTAAGCGATTTCACCCTATTTTAACGATTTTACCCGATTTTGACCCGATTTTACCCATTTCCGAGTTTTGTGAACGATTTAGCACGTAAAGCCTATATTGACTCGTAAAAACGTACGATTTTACGAGTTGAATCGCGATTTTAACAACCTTGGTCCCAGCCCCACCACCTCAATTAACTACAGTTTTGTTTTCTTTCTCTTTTTCTTTTTTGGAGTATCTTTTGAATAGATTTTGGTATTTTTGTATGGATTGTAATATAAATAAAGTTTATTTTGAGTCAGAAACTTCCACCTTCGTATACTCTACCTTCGTCCTTTAAATTCACAGTTTGATTGTTCAACACTTCACCTGCAACGTGCTCCGACTGACCTCGAGTTCTTAAATTTATAAAGATGATAATCAATTTCCAATTTTGTGATGAAGACACGGTCGTAGTCTCTCAAAAGATTTTTCTCTTCTTTTCTCTTTTTTATATGACATGCATGCATGAATCATTTTAAGCAAGAGTTTTTATCATCTTCCTTCCTTGCTGAAAACCTTGATGGATTCTGGACCTTTCCGCACATGAGAATGTTTTCTCCTTGTAGGAGTCTATCTATTTCTTTTTTTGTGTCCTCCCTTGCCGGACATTTTCATGAAGTATTTATACTTGCAAAAACAAACCAACTTGCTCATAGACATGAGCATACACCACTAAAAAATTGGAGAATAGTAACAAAAACAAATAGATGTGGGCATACACTAATAACAAAAACATGACAAAAAATGTTTCATAATTATTTACTGATGGAAATTACGATGAAAGATTTTCTTCAGTAATTTTTTATGGGAAAAAATAAACAGAATAAAAAATAAAAATATTTTATCGACAATTACATTGGTATTTTAATATTTTTAAATTACTAAATGAATTTTCATTTATGTTTTTAAAATGAATTAAAACTCAAGAGTTCCTCTCATCTTCCTATTTCTTTTTCTTCTTCTTCCTCTTCTTCTTGTTATTCATCATCATCAAAACAACAACAGTAACCCCTACCCCACTCACACATCCCACATTGATAATACCTCTTTTCTACCCATCTCAAGTTTAATTTCTTCTTTTTTATTTAATAAACTAAGGACTTGGCATAGTTAAATCCTAAGTTTGGGCTATGGTTTTTACCCGATTTGAAGGTAATTTATTTGCTATTTGGTTTATGTGATTTAGGTTTTTTTGGGTTTTGTTAATTTTTGCATGTTGGTAATATAGGAAGATTGTTTTTTGAATTTTAGGTATTGTTTTAAATGTTTATTTTTTTACTTGGTTTAGTGGAGGATTATTTTTATTGATGATTTGGGTTCGTGGTTGGTTGGTGGAAAAGTGGGGTAATGATTTATAATTTATAATTTAAGTATTTAGCTAACTAAGAAAAAGAGATTAGTGAAGTGAAGAGAGTTTGTTTAAGTATCAATTATGGTTTCTTGGTTGGTTAAATAGTGAAGTGAAGAGAAGATAATTTATGGCTAAGTTTATGTGACTAGGGGGGGATTGTTCGTTTAGTAATATGATTTCTTTTTTATTGTTTATGTAAGTAACCTATTTGTTTGGTAGCTAAGAAAGTACGGGAAAATGAGAAATTATGGTTTTTTTATATGTAGGGATAATGTTATCATTTTTTGCTTGATTTGGATTCCTTAAATGTACTTGTTGTGGAGTAGCACAAATAAAAATGTGAAGGCTATTACTAATTTAGATGTGTTATCTATGAAAGGAAATGTAGTAATTGGTTAATTTTTTGATGAAGTGAGATGCTATTTTTATATGGTTATAGAGTCATATTTGAATATTTTATTTTTTGTTTTATGTTCTCTCTCTGTGTGTTAATTTTCTTAGCATGTTTATTAGAAAATTTGGCAAAATAAAATTTGGCTTATATGAGTTTGAATTTAAATTTCATGAGTATGTGTTGTCATTATGTTATTGTTTCTTTTTTGGTACCATATATTCAAGAAGAAATATGTTTAAGTCTAATAAGAGCGCTACTACTTTATCAAGTATTAGTGTCGGTGATTGTGTTGCTAATATAGATGATGATTATAAGGACACACCACTTAATGTAAAAGTTACTGATCAAGGCTTAACCAATAAGGACAACATAGTAGGCATCTCTTCTTTGATAGGGCCTTTTTCAGATAAAATTATTGCATAATGGAAAGGCGACCATTGTATATAATTAATATTTTATCTCAATATTGAAGTTATTTATTGTATTAAGTTATTTTAAGTTTTATATTACATGAAAATGACATTGATGAAATGGTTTTCAAGTTCACTAATATTGAAGTTGCATGTTCGATTACCTCTACAATGAAGTGGTTGTTTAAAGAACCATTGTTTTAATAGAGTGAGCTTTATGAGCATCCTGAATGGATGAACATGGTAAATGTTTGATGGAGAAAGTTTAAGGTTAGATAATTAAATAATATCTACTTTGAGTTACTAGTTTTTAAAATTTTGGAAACTAATTAAGGTATGAAATCAATTAAGAAATTTTTTTTTGTGGGACAAAAGCAACAAGACACTTGTTAGGAGACTGTGGGAAAACCATTGTGCAACTAGGTATGTTTAAACCAACTAATGTTATATTATTGTAAACTTGTATTCTTTTATTTCCTTGTCCTTTTTTTTGTTTAACAAATTTCTATAACAGGTTGCATGATTTATGGTACGATACCCATACCCATAAACAAGTAATTAGAAAAGTCAGCTCTGATATGACATTGAAAAGTGGAAGAGATTAAACCGAGGTATGTCACAAAGAGTAATTGAGCATTGTTTCAATAATTTGTGTCAAAACGTTTTAGAAGGTGTTCTAGATCTGATACACAAAATAGAAATAAGAAAACTATGGTTCTGTCATAACCCAATTTTTGACCCTCTGTTTCTAAATATTTTCAAAATACAATAAAATAAAATAAAATAAGAAGTAACAAAAAATAACAATAAAAATGAAAATAAAAAAATATTAGCAAGAGTAGGCTAAGAAGGATTTCAAGCACATGGAGGAATTAAATTAGGATTTTGAATAGAATTTGGAGCCCAATTAAACCAATTGAATCCAAGACTGAGAGACAATACAAATTAAGGCCAAATTAAATGACCATTAGGTGAATTTACATAAAAATTAAGTATGAGGACTTAATAAACTTTTGATAGGTCAATTTGATTTAATTATGGGTCCAATTAAAGATTTAATTAAGTTTAAGAATTAATTTGGGTCAAATTAAAACATTTAATTAAGTGCAAAGATTTAATTAGACTTTTAATTGGTCAATTTAATTTTACTAGAGACTTCATTGATGAAAAATTAAGATTGAAAGCCTAATTTGGGTTTAATTGAGAAGATTAAAATTTTAGAGGACAAAATTTAATTTTTACAAAGTCAATTGGGTGAAAATAAGGACAACATTGCAAGAAAAATAAAGTTTTAGGGTCAATTAAGAGCAAAATCAAAGAACTTCAAGATCAGGGACCGACTTGTTAGAGGCGCGAGACTTCAGGGGCTAAAATCGATGAAATCATGGGCCAAATTGAAGAAAATCAAAGGTTAAATGATCAATTGAGGATCAATTTTTATAAATCCAAAACCAAGGACTAAGATGAAAAACACACTGAAATCAGGGGATGTTTTTGAAACTATATAGGGGTAAAATTGAATTGATTCCTAAAATTCAATTAAGGACCTAATTGAATAAATTGAAAGATTGAAATTGAAAAAGAAGAATTAACCTAATTCAAACCTTAACCGTCAAAACGATGTTGTTTCATTTAAATGAAACACCTCGTTTTGATATATATATATATATATAAAGGAAACAAAGTCATTTTAGGAAGCATTGTAGATTGTCTCCAACTTCCCGTGAGACAGAATGAATGGGCAACTGTGCTCTCTCTCTCTCTCTGTGTGTGTGTGTGCAAGGTTTAAAACTCCCTCCTTTCTCCTTTACATAAGACAAAAAAAACACCCCTCCTTTACACCCTATCACTTGTACTCTTGCCCGGATGAAATAATAACCGTTTTGCAGCACTGAACATACTGTTATATAGAGCGAAAAATCCACATCAAAACTAGTTTTTCAGGCCAACTGTTCTTATACTATAATAGCATCAAAGGAGGAGATGCAATGGGTACAGATCAATGACTGAAAAAGAACATGATAATCTTTCAAGACTATTATTTCACCATAATCATATTGGCAAGCTAATCAGAGTACATTACTTATCAAATGAAAGTTGCTTCTAGCAACTTATCTACCTCCTCAATTATGACCTTTTATCTTTCACCTTAAAACTCTTTTTTTTTCCTAGTAAAAATGAGAGATAAATTGATGTTTGATATATGGGAGGCCACATCCTAGTCTATACTTAGAATATCTGAGGGATTAAAAGTGAAATTAGCCCTTTGGATTTTAAAAAGCTTCGTGATGGCTTTCTCCTACTCGATGTCTAATGCAAATCTAATCTTAATAATTACACTAGTATCATGTTCAAAGAGACTTACTTCTTTTTCATCTTTTACAGCCTTAGTCAATATCTTTAATTAGTCTATTTTTTAGAGGCCTTATATGTTCAATGAATATAGTTTTCTTGCCTTTAAGAAAAGTGAAGGTGCATTTCCTAAAGGCTAATTAGTTTTCCCTTTATGGCTTCAATTCATATCTTTGGTCTCTTTTTTTGGAGGCCTTATTTGTTTTATAAACATAATTTTCTTATCTTTAAAGTAAATGAAGACATATTTCATAGAGGTCGATTGGTTATCTTTTCATGGCTTTAGTCCATATCTTTGCCCTCTCTTTAAAAAACCTTGTTTGTTCAATAAACATAGCTTTATTTGAGGCAAATGGAGAAGTATTTTTTTAAGATTAATTGATTTTTCTTTACTGTGACAACTCCTTTTTCAATATAAAATTTCATAACTAGATATTTGATATTGATTGTCATTCTAATCCCATGAAAAAGAGGCTAGTCATTAATGAAGTTATAAGCCAAGTCCATTTTGATCACGATAAAAATTTGTTGCAGAGAGACTTTTGAAATAAGTTTCAATGTTTACTAGTTTATCAATAAAACATTTGTTTAGAAAATTTTTCCCTTTTATTCCAATTAGAGGCGTTTTAACAAGGATTAACTTGAAGGGGTTAATTTCCATTTACAACATTACTTAAGAAAATATTCACCACGTTTCCATTATCGTGAGCATATTTTATACTTTATAATTGGAAAGGACAATGATTATTACCAAAGCATCCTCATATGGAAATGATACTTGTTCTCCATCATGAGGTATAAAAGGTAATAGGCTTATGAAAGGAGTTTAGGTAAAGATAAATGATGAACACTAGTTCTCCATCTATTTTTTTATATATAAATTGTTAGATGTAGCCTTAGAAATTAATATATTTACCTATTTCTTCAAGGCATTGTAATCTTTTGTGTCAAGTCTTATATTCTTATTGAATAAACAATATTTATTGAGATTTTATGTATATGTATTACCCCACATATAAGGAGGATACTATACAAATTATTTTTCTTTGATAACAATGAATACCTCAGTTCTTATAGTGTTTAGAGGTGTAATCATGAGCTTTAGAAAGATAAAACAAGATTATGGATTGTCCATCTTATTAATGCATAAACATATTTTAAAATTTCAAGATTGAATATATAGTTTCTAAACTCATGATGATAATTAATTAGTTTCATTAAAATAGAAGGATTGAATTATACTTGATTTTACTTGGCTTATTGGTTACCAATGTCATTTGACATAGCTGGTTTTAGTTTTTGTATGGTTTAAATAACTATTGGTTAATTAGTCATGTTTTACAAGGTTAGGTGAAGGGAGGAGTGGAGATTTTTATATGTTATCACTTAATATTTTTTTATTATTGTATTTTATCTTAATGAATAAATATTTATTTATTTCAATACTTTAACTATGTGATTTCATATGGTTTTTAAAAATAACATATTTATTCATTTTTAAATAGAAAAAAAAAATAGAATGGATAATGATTACTTAACAAGTGAATAAATTCTTCAATCTGATCTAATTTGAACGAATACAAAAGCTACTTCCATATCAAGCTAATCCAATCAAGTTATGTTCATCTTGTTTCATATGTTGTATAACTTGTATTTGTTATGTGGAAAATTGCATAAGGAATTAATTTTGATTTAAAGAGACATAATTTGTTCAGATATATGAATGGATCTTATCAAATCTTATCTTTGATATTTGAATAACTTTTAAGTATTAACAAACCTATTTGTTGTAACTCAAAAAACAAAATACTTATTTGTGTAATTATTACTTAATAAACTAAAAAAGTCTAGGAAATCATTGTTCTTATCAACACTCATTTCCCTGTTTATTAGACAATTTTTCAATCTAGGACCCTCAAGTTTTTAGTTCATTTTGTTTTGATCATTAAAGGTTTTTTTTTAATCTCGTCTTCAAAAGTTATGTTATCATGATTTTATATTTTGACATTTTTTTATTCGCATGCTTTCGTGTGTGCGAGATGTTAAAGAATATTTTGATATTACATGAAAGAAAAATTTTACAAAATGGAATTTTAGGTTATTGTTAAAAAAAGTTAGAATAATTACCAAAAATAAAATAAACAAAAACAGAGCCTTTTCTTCATCTTTACTATCCAAAGACATGGAAAAAATCACTTTAGTCCCTTACTTTTTTAAAATTTTTGCATATTTGAACTTTGTTGTTTTAGGTTCTTATATTTCAATCTTAAACTTTAATTTTTTTTTCGTTTACATTTCAGTCATTGGTTGTAGGAAGGGGAGATAAAGTTATTGGAAAAAGGTAAAGGAAAGAGAAAGGGTATGGTAAGCCATATTTTGGACACAAAAGGCTGATTTTGGTGTACCGTTGATATATTTCGTCGGTGTTTGTTGTTGATATTACCGACGAAATATATTTGTCGATATTGTACAGAGAGTTTTGAAATATTTACCGTCCATGCCACAATCACTGACGGCCAGTCCGTCGGTGATTTACCGTTGGAAATACAGACCAAACACGTCCGTCGGTATAGTTCTCGCGAGAAAAAAAAATTGGCGCGCTTCCCCCGTCTGTAAGACTGTTGGTGTTTGTTTTTTATTATTTTATTTCCGACAGAATCATCGACAAAAAGGAGAATTACCGACGATCAATATTCCAACAAAAGGATTCCGTCGGTAAATATTTTACCGACGAGTTGTGTGTCTTACACCAACGGAATGAATCTGTCGGTAAAACTGTTTAATGGTGTAGTGTGTTAATTGGTTCGTTTTAGATAGGAGAGTTTAATGAAGGTGGTGTGTTGCCCTTTGAACATGCTAGAAAAGGATGACTAGGGTCCGTAAAGCTTTTTTATTCTTATATTAGATTTTCATTTTTTATAGTGATTAGATGATGTTCTAGGGTTGGAATGAGTTTATGGAAGTTTCAAGTATTTTAGGGGTGTTTTTCATAAAAACAGGTTGAAAATTGTTTTTGTGAGTACAAAAAGTCAAACTCTAATTTTTCGATCATTAAAGGTGATTAGAAAAGATAATGGTGAATGATATGTTGTCAATCTAGACAGATGACTTGTCGTTTGATTAATTTAAAAAAATATTTGAAAAGACAACATATTACCCTTTTTAAAAAAAAAAAAAAAAGAATAGAGAACTGGGCCGTATAGGCTTTTGCCTTTTAGGTTAAATGGGTGGGCTTAGTCTTTTAGGTCAAGTAACCTTGACTCTCTTTTTTTTTCATTGGTTTTTTTTTTTCTAGTTTAATTCTTAATTAATTTCCTCTTTCTCATTTTTAAAGTTGTTTAGTTTGACTATTTTTAATAGAAATAAAAGTTTTGGTTGGTTTCTATAATTTTGCAATACCTCAAAAAAAAATTATTATAATTTATTTTTTATTTTTTATTTTAGATTTAAGATAGATTAGTTATATCTGTATTTTGTATTTATAAAATTAAAATTCATATGTATTTAGTAATCATAGCTTCAGAATAAATAAATAAAATAAAAATGATGTCGATGTAAAATGTTTGTATTTGTATCTGTATTTTACTTCTTATTTTTAAAAAATAACATTCAATGTTTAATTAACATTCATAATTTTTTTATTTACCTATTAATATATTTTTTTCAATTCATTGTATTAAACCTTCCTTCCTTAATTAACAAATTTTATGAGATTAAAAAACACATCTATAATATAGTACATGCATATTCTCCTTTTGCATTTGAAATTGACTTGGAATTCCACCAAAAGCGTGGCATGGGTACATTGACTATTAAATATACATTACAAGTAGACACGATACGTGAATGGCATGATTATTTGGGAATAAATGGAAATGCTTCCAAACTTCTACGAGTATGATTATTTACTCTCAAAATAAGAAGTATAGTTTTAAGACCTGGCCAAGTGGCCGGTCCGGTCTAAGATCCGGGTTCCGGGTTTTGACTGGATTACCGGGTCGGCCGGGTCAGTTTTTTTTTTTAAATCAAAACAATGTTGTTTTAGTAAAAAAAACAAAAGTCAACGGGTTTGCAACCGGGTCTTGACTGGGTCGCCGGGTCAACCTACCAGGTCACACCGGGTTTTTCTTTCCCCCGTTTTTTCTTCAACCCGGATCGGTTCCAGCCCCGGATTAACCCGCCGGGCCGGGCCGGGTTCAAAACTACGACAAGAAGGGTCATTCGATGTATTTTTTTTTCTTCTAAAAAGTAAATTCATGTCTTGATACCTCAAGTTTTGGAAATTGATTAAATCGACCATTACACTTTAATTTTAGGCACAACAGTTCAGTTTGTACTTTGTAGTCGCCAGGGTTGACCACATACATGCTTGACTACAAATTCAAAACACGAGGGTTAACATCTCATATTAATTTATTTTCTTTTAAAAAAGGAGAGTTGTAACTCAATTAGTATCACTGTCTTCTCTCCTTTAAGAGGCTTTAAGTTTGAATCTCTCCTTTATAATAACAAAAAAGAGAAAAGAAATCCTAAAATAAGTTGACACAAAGAGGGTGATTTAGCTAATTTTTAAAACTTGAGGGATCACATGATGGATTTCTACTCCACAAAGAAATATAGAATAGTAAATTTGGTTCATAATTAGATTAAGAGGTGTTCGAGAATGTGATAATAATTATTTTTAAAGTATTTTTTATATAGAAATATATTAAAATAATATTTTATATTAAAATAATATTTTTTTTATTTTTTAAAATTATTTTTGAAATTAACATATTAATGATTTAAAAATATAAAAAAATAATTAATTTTAACTGATATATGTTTGGAGTGGAATCCCAAAGATATTATATTAGAGTTACTTTAACTCTTATTATTATTATTATTATTATTATTAAATTGTAGTAAATGCTAGCCATGGTCCTTTGCAAAAAGCTTAAACACACCAGAGAATAATAAAACAAGCAGACATAAAAGGAGAGAATCATTCCTTACTTGAGCTTGCAAGACTGTTTAGAGCTTTTGTCCACTCTCTTGATCCTTGTTTTTTCATTACATCCTCAAAGCTTAATTATGATGCACTCAACTGTTCAAACTAGTTTCCGTATCTGGGCTTCAAGGTAATCACTTATATATGCTAACATCTAATCTGATCTAAGCCAAAGCTTAAAGCCATACCAAAATATTCCACTACACCGCAACATCCTTCCTTCTTTGTTTTTCCTCCCTTGCATGTGGGCTCCACAGCTTGTTTTTCTACTTTATTATATTTTGTTGCTATTCATAATTCGGCTTTCGATGTTCATTAACATGTGTCTCTGCTTGTGTTTCATCATTGGCAGGTACTTATTACATTGAAGAAACAAAATGGTTGCTTGACGTGGAGAATCATTTATTTATTTTTAATTTGATTGCAAGCTTGGTTAGTTACCATGGATGTGTCTTTGAATATTGCTGGTGGTGGTTGTGCTACTAGAGTATTTTTGATGATGAAAAGAGTGTTGCTGCTGCTGCTGCTGTTGATTACTGGTATTTGTGTGCCCATGGAAGTTGTTTTTGGTCAGGCAGCTGCAAATGGAAATGGAACTAGTGTTTCTTCTTCTTCTTCTCCACGACCGAGTGTTGCAAATATAGGAAGTTTGTTTACCTTCGATTCAGTGATAGGGAGAGCAGCTGGGCCAGCTATTGCTGCTGCTGTTGACGATGTCAATTCTGATCCAACCGTTCTTCCCGGGACTAGATTGAACCTTATTTCTCACAACACTAATTGCAGTGGATTTCTTGGAACTGTCGAAGGTATTTCTTCCTCAAAATCATTTTCAAGATACTATTCTTTTTGTATTTGAATTTGGGATTTCTTTGCCTCTTTTTCATTTTTTAAATTCCTGCACTCCTGTTTTAATTGCAGTCTCTGTTTCCATTGCCCGCTATGGTTTACTGTACAATCTCCATTTCTCTTATAAGCTTTGCAGTTACAGTTTCCTTTGACTAAACATGAATAATGGTGTCTCTAGCACTAAAGATGCTGCCTAGTTCTGTATGTGTGGCTGTATTGATCGCATTTATTATCCACACCAGCAAAAATCTTTTTTTTTTCCTGAACTTTGAAAGCCATGGAAATGTTGTGATTTATAATGCAGAAGAAATTCGATGTTCATGTCCAAATTAATTTTTTTTATGTAAAAATTGATGTTTAGATGCCACTAATGCATTTTAAACAAAGAAGAAAAACCCGCTATTCAATCATAAACCTAAATAATTCAAATAATTTAGTTTTATTTTAATTAAATAAAAAAAAAAACAATGATAGCAGATTGATCATTTTTTTTTTTCAAAAAGTGATCATGATAACCTATGAAGAAAATATTTTTTTAAACAGGAACAAATAATGTAGCTCAATTCTCAGTTCATTAAATATGGAAGGATGAAGTTGGATAAAAAAAAATCTAAAAATATGATTTGTGTCAACCCGAGTTAGCATGACAAACATGTAACTCGGGTAATCAGAGCTGAGTCAATCCAGGTTATCCCACCACACATACAATCCAAGTTATAATATTGAGATAATATGATAGAAAAGAAAACAAAATAAAATCACAAAAGCAAGTCTTTTTGAAGAAACCAATATCGAAAATAAAATAAATAGAGAAAACCCGAGCACCCAATCTAAAAACCAAAAAACTCAATTCCTAATAAATCAAATTTTGAAAGATGTAATTAGAAAGGAAATTTCAATTATATAAAAGGATCTAAAACAAAAGGTTATAATTAAAAGAATGATGATCAAAATTGAAATAAAGAATAAATTTTATTTTTGATTGAAGGATAAAATTGAAAAGAAAAATAAATTTAACAAAAGGATAAAAAAATAATTAAAATAATTAGGATCATAATTAAAGTAAAAATAAAAATAAATTTTTGATTGAAGTATGAAACCAAAAAGAAAAATTAATTTAACAAAAGGACTTGAAAAAAAAATAATTAAAAAAATAAAGACTAAATTGAAAAAAATAATATATCACAAATTAAAATTAAATAATAAATTAAGATTTTATAAAAGAAATAAAAACAAAAATAAAATCCAAAGTTAAAATGCGGGCACCGACAATTCTAAAATTTTTGAATAACAGTGTAAGATGAGGGAAAAAACAAAAAAAAAAAAAAACGAAAACAAAATCACTGTCGGCAACAAACCTTGCCGCAGCTAGCAGAAAAAGCACCCTCACATTTATTGGCACATGTTATTTCTGATGAAATAATTAAAATGAGAAACGACAGCCTGCTCGCATATGTAGTGCCGTTAATTATTAATTGTTAATAATTACTTCCAGTTTTACAATACTAAATACTGAAACGTATGCTTTAATGTTACAATATTACTAGTTTTTCAGTGCTCTTGATGTGTTCAAAAAAACAAAAAAAGTTTTCATAATCTAATTACTTAAAAACTCTTAATGTGATCTCTTTATCTTCTTTTTTTAATTTAAAATTAAATAAACACGGCATAATTCTTTAAATTTTATTTAAACAAAAAAAAATAGACAGTAAATTAATTAATATTCACTCACACTGTTCACGTTGACGTGAACACTAATTTTTTTAATTTTATTTTTTTAATTTAAGATTAAATAAACATAGCATAATTTTTTAAACTTCATTTTTTTCCATATTAATATAAATTTAAGATTTCAAAAATAAATTTTTTTATGCTTAATAAATAACCAGTGATATTCTATTAATTATTTTTTAAAATTCACTTTAAAAAAATAAAAATAAAAATAAAAATAAATATCCTGTATAAAAATGTTCATGTCACTTTTTATAATAATTTTATATACATGCAACTTAAGTCCAATCTTCTCACTTTCTAGTTCTTCGTAATTAAAAAAAAAAAAAACTTGTTAGAGTTTTTCACGAACCCATTAACATAATTGAACCAATGACATTTACATCACATTTCTATAATAAATAATGCTATTTTTATATAAGTATTTTACAGAATTTACTTACCAAAAAACAAACTATTAGATTTATGAGAATAATTAACGAAATCCACTTATTTAATGCATATGAGATACTCATCCAGAAAATTAATCATTTCAAGCCAACAGGAGAGTAAGCAATTCTACAATGTTCACGAAACTCACAAGTAAGAATTGAATAATCGCCAGCATAGGTGGGACCATGTAAAATGACCGGGCAATAGCAGGTGCTCTCGTGTTTGAAGGACATGTCCATTTGCTTGAGCTCATTGGCTTCCTATTTTCCTTAAGCCGCTGTACCAGACGAGGGTCGCCAGAAGATGATGGTGTTTGAAATTTATTATCTTGATTAATACTACTCACGCAAATGGAATTTCTCTACAACTGTGAACAGCTCAGGCTTAATGGCAACGAGACGGTGCTGGTGTCGGCCTAAAGAGGCCAATTTACTTCAAAGCTGATTTTTAATGAACTTCATAGATGAAAAGGTTTGTTTAGTCATTGATGAAAAAACAAGAAGAGCTAGTACCATTCGAATCATTCTACTAACCAAGTCGAAATCATTTGTCAAGCATGTGTCAACTAAACGATGATACAATGTAGCAAGATAATCAATATTCTCAAAGTTTGGATGATCCATTGACAACTTATAATATTCCAACTGTATTCTTGAACCATGTAAATTCATAAGAGCAAAATCTTCAGGATATAATTTCTCAGCAAACTTACATGTATCGTCAATTTTAAATGATGTGAAGGCATAAAAATGATTCAATGCTGATCCAAGATAAAGCAACTCCACTGTGTTTTATGAAAATATATGATTTAAATCCATCAGTTAAAAATATATTACACAGTGTTAAATATATCATATTGATAATGATACTTAACTATATTAGAATCTCTTTATTAATAAGAACGACTTGTATCAATCTTATAAGGAGAATTTATATCAAGAATCTCAATATCATGTTGTCCACAAAAAAATACCAAACTTTTAAATAGATCATCCCAATCGCTATCCCTCAAACATTGAAGTTGAAAATTTGAATATGAAATAAAATTTAAAGCATATACAATATCTTAATCTTTTCTTTGAAGTGTTTGTTAAAGAAAATCAATAAACTCTCATAACTTTGTTAGTAAAAAGTAAGACAATGACAAAGTCAAAAGTTGTCATGGCAAAAGAATATTTGAAAGCCTTAGTATGAAATTGAAAGTTTGGTCCATTTTCTTCAATCTTTAATAGCAATGTTGTTGTTGTTGTTTCAAATAACTCAATTAAACTCCTTATTGAACTAAAATGAGAATCCTAACTAGTTGTTTCAGGTTGATGTAAAATAGAAGCTTCATTTGCCTTTATAACATTCTCAAGTTCTCCAGTTATTATCAACTCCCGAACTTCATATTTTTTAGTCAATTTTAACACAAAATGATGTTTGGAAGAAGCAAAAGTGAAATTCACAATATCATTCAACATTGAAATCTCATACTACGGCTCAATCAAGAAGCCCCATTTTTAACTAATTTAATGTTTAAGGATGACATCGAAAAACAAATATGAATTTGAAAAAATTTTCAAAGTAGAAAAATAGCAACCAAAAGAATGACGATCAAATTTGATAGAAAAAGCCTAATAAGGATGAAATTGTAAGAAAAATTAATTTAAAAGATTATCTTAAATAAAAATAATAACAATTAAAAGAATGAGGACCAAATTTGAAAGATTAAGAAATTCAAAAATGACAATATTGAAAAAGAATTCTAATTTTATAAAAAAATTATTCTAGATATTGAAAGATGAAATTATAAAAAAATTATCAATTTAAAAAATTGGCAAAAGAAATTCAACAAAGAACGAAAAATAAAAAAAAGACCTGAAATAACCTGGTACATTTTAAAAATTAGTGTAAAATTCTAAAACAATAAAATAAATAAAAATAATGGAGCTTAATCTCAAATTGAATAAATGGATGAAACTAAAAAAAAGCCTAAATGAATAAAAAAAATCAAGCAAATCCGAGCAAGCCTTCTAAACCTTGGCTAATCTTTAAAACTTGCAGCCCATGAAATCCTAGACCTGAGCTCAACTGAAAAGCTCAATTCCCAATTAATTTAATGTTCAAGGATGAAATTGAAAAAAAATCAATTTAAAATTTCTTTCAAAATAAAAAATACCAATCAAAAGAAAAAGGATCAAATTTGATAGGAAAAAACTCAATGAGGATAAAATGGAAAAAAAATCAATTTTAAAAATTATCTCAAATAAAATAAACAACAATTAAAAGAATGATGACCAAATTTGAAAGGTTAAAAAATTGAAGGGGGATGAAATTGAAAAAGAATTCTAATTCTATAAGTTATTCAAAATAAAATAATTAGTAATAAAAATAAAAAGAACAAAATCTTAATAAAATACAAATTGAATGGGATGTTTTAAGATTTTTAAGGGGTAGTGCGAAAATCAAGATAGAGAAAAAAAGAAAAGGATGAAAAGACCATTGATGCCAAACTGAAGGGTCGTTTGAAACACGTGTCACCTCTTCAAGGAGATGACGCTGAGATGATTCAAATACTACTGCAGTAGGTGGTGTTTGATAACTGCATGACCTCACATATACTGTCCAAATGACATGACGCCTGCTTATTAGCTCGACGCACAAACTAAATTTTTTTTTAATAATATTTAATATATGATTATATATAATAATCATCATGAGTAACCTTGATATTAATAAAAAGAAAGCCATGGTAAAAAGACAAAGAATACCCTGCAAGAGAGTTTAGTATATTGAAACATGTATCGTTTTACAAATATGGTTGACCAATCTATTTTAATTATTTAATCACTTATCATTGTTAATCATGCTTACTTTCATATTAATTTATTTACAAAAATATCTACTTTTCTCATCAATCTTTCCATAATATCTATTTATTTATTAAAACATAATTTAGAAAATAACATATAATAGATCAAAAAAACTGAATAATTTGTTTTTTTTTTAAGAAGATGACTAATTAATTTATTTTCCAAAATTAAAAGGATTAATTTATAATTTACTCAGCTCTAACTTGATCGAGCGGCAGTACTGTTATTAAAAAAACATTACTCATCAATAATTATAACGTTAACGCTAAAGAAAATATATTACTCATCGTCTATAAATACACGACTTCCCTAGCTACAAGCGAGGAAACAAAGACAAGTAGTAGCAGTGAAGTGATGGCTTCTCGGCCTGGAATTCTCACAGACTGGCCATGGAAACCTCTTGGAAGCTTTAAGGTCATATGGAAATCCCTCCCATCTCTCTCTCTCGCTCCTTTTCTTCTCGTTATCTGATATCACACGTAGAGTAACTCGTTTTCGTGCAAACAACGTTAATATATCATAACCCTAAAACAATAATATATATCTGTGTTTTGTTTGTGTGTTTAAATATTGCAGCATGTAATATTGGCTCCTTGTGTCATTCACAACATCTACGCCTTTATGGTTAAAGATGAAAAAGATCTCCCAAGCTTTCTCATTTTCCCAATTCTGTTGTGGAGAGTTCTTCACAACCAGTTATGGATCAGCCTGTCCCGTTACAGAACAGCCAAAGGAAATAACAGGATTATTGACAAAGGCATTGAATTTGATCAAGTTGATAGAGAAAGCAACTGGTATTTGTATAATCAAATATATATATATACTTTTTCAATAATTTCATGCATTAATTTCCACTCTAGTGCTTGTGAGTTTTTTGATACTTGGATTTTCTGGTTGGATATCCGCAGGGATGACCAAATATTGTTCAATGGAATTTTATTCTACGTTGGTAGCAAAATAATTCCAGGAGCTAGCCATCTCCCCATGTGGAGGTTAGATGGTGTAATTCTAACAGCTCTGATTCATATGGGTCCGGTGGAATTTCTGTATTATTGGCTTCATCGACTTCTTCATCACCACTATCTCTACTCTCGCTATCATTCCCACCACCATTCCTCCATTGTCACAGAGCCCATTACTTGTAAGTCTCCCTCCAAACACCCCCGGCCCCCATGTATATATGGTGTTGGTGGTTTAAAAGTTATTTAAGAATTTCAAAGTGAATAGTTAATCTCTTAAGTACTCCTTAAGAAGAATGACACACATTTATATATGGTGTGCATTTGAATTATTAATAATCTTGTGTGATCGTTGATAAACTTAGTTTAATTGACCTTTCATAGAAGGTTTTAAGTTCGCGTATTTTTATAATAACGGAAGAAAAATCTTGTGTGTGATTGAGGGGAACGCATACCATTCTCCATTACTATTAGCAATACATGATGATGATATACAGTAAGTGTAATTATTTGACATTTTCTTTCTGGAAATCTGCATCGCAGCTGTGATTCATCCATTCGCCGAGCACATATCCTACTCCATGCTATTCGCAATACCTTTGATAACGACTATTGTGACGGGGACAGCCTCTTTAACATCCTTTGCTGGTTATATCACTTACATCGACTTGATGAACAACATGGGTCACTGCAACTTTGAACTCATTCCCAGATGGCTCTTCATCATTTTCCCCCCTCTCAAGTACCTCATGTACACCCCATCGTAAGTCTAGATGTATCTCAGTTGATTTTTTGCATTTTCAATCATTAATTCTCACCAGTATCCTCTTCGTTTTATTAATGGGATTTCTTCCATACTTATGAACAAAAAGCAGGAAAATGATTCACCAAATTTTGCATAAAAAGAAGATGAAAAGAATATACAGTCGTCTATGGAAAATACTCTGTTAATTATAATTCCATAGTATCGTTTTGTGATTTTATACTGTATTTTAATAGCTTTGACGCGTACATTTCACCTTTTCCACTATATTTTCACTGACAGTGCATTATTGCGTTGTCTATTAATCAGTGTTCAAAACAATATCTGATAAGCGCGAATGCATGATTTAACATTTGATGCAGCTGCAAGTTCCAACTCTCTTCACCAAAGCCAGTTTAGAAGTAGTTACTCCCTCCATGATGAACTAATTAACACTTGATATGGCTGCAGGTACCACTCTCTTCACCACACTCAATTCAGAACCAATTACTCACTATTCATGCCCATCTATGATTACATCTATGGCACAATGGACACGTCTTCTGTTACCCTCTATGAAGATTCGCTCAAGAGACCCGAGGAAGCCCCTGATGTAGTGCATCTAACTCATCTTACCACACCAGATTCCATCTATCATTTACGGCTTGGACTTGCCTGCTTGGCTTCCAACCCTCAAGAATCGAAGTGGTATCTATGGTTAATGTGGCCGGTGACCTTGTGGACCATGATGTTAACTTGGACTTATGGACGCACTTTTGTTGTCGAGAGGAATCGCTTCCACAAACTCAGATTACAGACGTGGACCTTACCAAAATACAATATTCAAGTAATTAAGAAGGATATTTCTCTGTCATTGATTAATCAAGGGCGTTCAGTTTAATCTGTTCTCCTTAATTTGCTTATCTAATTTTTGGCAGTACAACTTGCAATGGCAAAAAGTATCCATAAATACCTTGATTGAAGAAGCTGTACTGGAAGCTGAGGAAAAAGGTGTTAAAGTGTTAAGTCTCGGTCTCTTGAATCAGGCAAGCACTTCAATATAATGCATTCTAGGGGAAAAAAAAAAAAAAAAACAGTGGTGGTTACTTTAGAACGGCCATTACTAGATGCGACGTAGTTGAGTTTATAGGGTTTTTTTTTCTTTTCAATTTCCCATATTTCATGGATACCATAAATTATTAATTATATCTTCATCATGTTCAAACATAAATTATGCAGGGAGAGGAGCTTAATAGGTATGGTGAACTTTATGTGCAAAGACATCCCAGGCTCAAAACGAAGGTGGTGGATGGAAGCAGTCTAGCCGTTGCTGCAGTTATGAATAGCATACCTAAAGGAACAACACAAGTGCTTCATAGAGGCAATCTCTCTAAGGTTGCCTATGCTGTTGCTTTAAATCTCTGCCAGAGGGGAATCCAGGTATTGTTGTTGTCTACTAGGCAAATAGGCAAATAGGCACAGGTTGTCACTTGCTTCAATTTGACAGTAATTTATTTAAATTGATTGTATAGGCAAATTTAATTTATGGTCATGTTTTAATTTATAATTCCTAATTATCACGATCATTTTCACTGATTTTTTAGGTAGTTGTACCATGTGAGGATGATTACCAGAAGCTTAAAAAATCTTTCAGCATCACATCTGATCAGAACAATCTGATTCTTTCAAAGAGTTATTCAATAAAGGTATGCTTTCATTAGCTACCAAGGAATTAGATCGAAATCAATTTTTTTTGTCAAAAATAAAATAAAATTACAACTTAAATTATTTAAGTAGCATATATATATATTGACATTTCTAATATCATAATAAACTTTGTTGTGTAGACGTGGTTAGTTGGGGATGGATTGAAAGAAGAGGACCAAAAAAAGGCAGCAGAAGGAACATTATTTATTCCCTTCTCGCAATTTCCCCCAAAGAAATTGCGCAAGGATTGCTTCTATCACAGCATACCAGTAATGGCAGCCCCTGCATCTCTTGAAAATGTGGACTCTTGCGAGGTAATTAATTAGTTAAATATTGCAGAAAATTAAAGTACTATTTGCATTATTTTCTTAATTTAGGAAAGATAATTAATTTGTATTGCAAAATACTTGATGACAGAATTGGCTGCCTAGAAGAGTGATGAGCGCATGGCGTGTGGCTGGAATAGTGCATGCCTTGGAAGGATGGGACGAGCATGAATGCGGTTCTACCATGGCTGACATTGACAAAGTTTGGCAAGCAAGTATCCAACATGGGTTCAAACCTCTGGTCATCAAGACTCCATTAAAATTCTAATGGATATTTAGCTGTCTTATGTTGCTAGCCTTGCCTTAATTATATATGCCTGAAAGGGTTTAGATATTGCATATCACCTCCATGATATTGCAAACTATATATATATTATCCACTACTATATATGTTATCTCTACCCATTAATATTATGTTATTTCTCTATGCAATGGACAAATAATTAGTAATGAAATATTATGATGGTTATTTTTACTTTCTTTTATGCCTGCTCTAGTACCTGTTTCCATCACATGTAATATTATATAAAGTAATGTTATATGTTTTCATGGGATCTATTCTACAATGTTTTTAAACCTAACCCGGTTTCGTACATTAACATAGTTATCACATCACAATGAATATATGATATAATTAAAAAAAAAAAACTAAAAATTCTAAAATTGACACCGGTCTCAAAGATTCAGCTACTAAGTTAGTTAATTATGCTAAAGAGAAGATAAATGTCACCTTTACAATATCTTTTCAAATGAAAAAAAATGTTATTTTACTATGTGTTTTCTCATAAATTTATTCTATACATGCCATTAATTACTTAGATATATTTCTAAGCTTATTCATGATTTATTTTTAAAAATAATATTGGTTCCTATGAATAGAAAACTCGTCGATAAATTTGACGCACGTTAATCCTTAAAAATAAATGATTTTGTTGATTTTTTTTCTTTTAAAACAAAAAAATTAATCCAAGTTTAACATAAAGCACACAATCTTAGTCAAGCTAATTCTTTCCTAATCAACAAATCCTAGATAAACAAACCTAACCCTATAAGAAAAGGTTTCAAGCTTGCATCATTTAAATAACCAAAACATGCATGTAGTCCATAATTCTTCATATTTATTATAATCAAGGATATTTAGCATAAATCGTAATGAATTAAGTAAATAGACCATTACTAAAAAAACACCTGGAAAGGTGAACTATAAATCTCCAAAATATATAATTCCAACAAATCCTAGAATAAAATTTGGTATCATGGATAGTTGGATGTGGCAGTCGCGGCTGTCGCTTGCAAGTTGATGTCATTGATGAGTATTTTACTCTTGCAGTGCTCTTGTTTCCGTGATGTAGCCAACAGGACCAAGATATTGTAGGAAAACATGTTTAGGATTGGACATCTTCTTCAGGCTTCAACAATGAAAAGTATCTCTGAGCCAGGACAAATTAATATACCAGAATTCTGCACTAACCACCTAGCTACTACAAATTAATATACCAGAGATGGAGATGGTGGTGGTGGGGATTCTGCACTAACCACCTAGCTACCAGCCTTCGTTCATAAAAAAAACTGCCCACCTGTCATCCCAATACTAATAAATTGACTGCACATTGATTTTGTTTTCGTGGAAAGGTATGCTTAGCAATTGCTAGCAAGTCAATCCTAGAATAAAATTGACTTTCGATAAACACTGCGGGGCATCCCACTGGGTGGTTATTAGGATACAGACGACCTGATCAATTTTTCAAAACATAGTATTCAATTGCTAGCAAGTCAAGCTGACCGTCGACCCATCCCTGGGGTTAAGGCTTGGAATTTGGAACCAGTAAGAGCTTGCTCCTGTGCTGTAAATGGGTGCGGGCAAGGTGGAGTCATTTTTCTTGCCTTGAGTTATTAATTAAATATATAATTTTTTTTTAAATCAATTATTAACTCATGTACATGAATTTTTGAAGTTAACTGTAAAGTTTTAATTCAAATACACTACCTAAAATATTAAAAATTAAATTTGAAAGTACATAAAATTGAAGTGAAAGTAAAAATAAATCAACTATATATTGAAGTTACATCCTTCGATGTTTTGTAGAATATAATTCATCTATAATCGAATCTGAATCAATATTGTAACAACCCCTCAACCGGGATAAAATAACAATCTCATGTCAACTGGAAAAAAAAGTAATTAAATTTTTTTCCTCTCTCAATTCCTCCTTCCTTCACTTGATTCTTCCTTAGATTGGTGTTTTATAAGTTGGACTTTGTAAGTTTACAAGGTTATTCTCTCATTTTTCTTATTTATTTTCCTTGAACTTTTTTTTATATTTAATTTTCCCTTACTTTTCTCTCTTTTTCTCTCGTCTTTTCTTTTGGTTTTTTTTTTCTATTCTACTTTTGACCGGTCGGCAACATATGAAAAAAAGGAAGAGTTGATTTGTTTTATTTTTTAATAGCAAATAATTATTTTGCTCTTAATGAGTCGTTTTGCTTTTATTTGACGGTCCTTTTTTTTTAGCACTATCAAACTCTGTTCATCCTAAAATTTTAACCAGATTTTATTCTATATATTTTAAGATCCCTCGTAAAACTTCAGCTCAATCTGATGGTCGTATTGAAAATTACGTCCAATAACGTAAAACTAGTTAAATTGTGATTTTTCATTAAATCTCTGAATTTCTTCAAAAATTCTGAAATTTTAATCTAAGGTAAAACATCATATTAAAAGGCTCCACGTAAATTTTTAAAATTTTTTGACAACTCAATTATAAATTATAAATTTGTTTTTATATAAAACTAGTTAAAAAATATTGATAAAATCTTTACATGTATCCTTTAACATGCCCTCTGCCCTTGGGTGCCGGAATGCTATCCCTTTCTGTATCATTTTTAAGTGGTGATCATTGCGAGCGTAGTGATTGTTATTTTTTTTCGTGGAAATATATGCTTAGCCTGACAAACACTGCGGGGCATACCATTGGTTGGTTATTAGGCATCAAATCAATTTTTCAAAACATAAAATTCAATTGCTAGCAAGTCAAGCTGACCGTCGACCCATCCTTGGGGTTAAGGCTTGGAAGTTGGAACCAGTAAGAGCTTGCTCCTGTGCTGTAATTGGGTGCGGGAATGCTCTCCCTTTCTGTATCATTTTTAAAAGTATTCTGAAGAGCTTTCATAGATAATGGGATGCATCTCTAATCTGCATTCACACATCGAGCTAATATGGTTGGTCTAATTTAGATTTTGCCATCTAATTATGTTCTTTTTTTATTGCAACAATAAACTTTTGTAAACGTGGGGCTGAGCTAAAATCTTTGAAGCCACACCACACAAAACAGAGTTGGATCTACTATAATATGGGAGATTTTGTCTGACAGCATCACGAGACGTGGAGATTGTAAACGCATATCTAATATTCGTGGATGAGGTTCAACGTGTTTTTTTTTTATGAAAATTTATTTATTTTTATTTTAAATCTGCTGCTGCAAGCAACCCTCATTAACACCCAAAAGTTATGATGAAAAGAGAGGCAACAACATGTCCAAAGATTGATTAAATATTACATGTGTCCAATAAAATAAACATGAAACAGTCCACATATATCTGGGGTCGGGAAAAAGAAAAAAGAGTGAAAAAGGGACATCTGCATGGGGGCCTTACCTTCACTGACAAATATCACACAGCTATAAAAGAAAGGACCAGGTACTGAGGTCCCAGCCAAGGTTGTTAAAATCGCGATTTTAACACGGCACGGAAAATGCAAAACAAACTCGAATCGTAAAAACGGATCGTAAAATCGTAAAATCGTAAGGAATTTTAAAATACCTTAAAAAAATTCATGCTTCAAATAAAAATTCAAGAATCAATTCAAATCAGCCTTGTAATCAATCCAAACATTTTATAATTGTAATTAAATTTTTGTTAAAAAAAAAACATAATACATAATAGCCCATCTTCTATATTATTATCCAATCAGAAAATAATAGACAGAATCCATTCATTCAAATTACAAATAATAGACAGAATTCATTCGTCGAATCCATTCATCCAAATTACAAATAATAGACAGAATCCATTCATCATAAGTTATAACCCAAGAATTCTCATATATTGATGACCTGGCATTTCATTTCAATATCCTCATTTCAGCACCCTCAATTCCCTCAACTGACTTCCAACAATCCCATTGTCAGCTATAATTGACGATGGTTGGCCTTATAACTATACTACAAAATACTCTGCTCTACTTCAGCAAGTTCCACAAACTGGAAAAGTTATTCTTAACTTTATCAAGCCCATCCAATCCCATCGACAATCTCCTCTTCACATACTATCTGACAACACCACCCAGCACTACCAGGGAAAGGAAAGCCACTTTTATGCGTCTTTTTTCCTTGACATCCCACTATTCTCCTGTTCCAATGAAGTCACGATGTCTTCTCCATTCTACTCCTCTCCTGATTATTCAAAAACTTACAAAACCCTTAAACCAGACCCATGAGTTCGGATTTACAAGACATGCATATAGAAAAAACCTTAAAAGCCACCATCAAACCACAATACCTTAAATTCCCAGAGCTATAATAAACAAAAGCCTCGAAATTAAAAACCCATATGCACAAAGCTATAAACATGTAAAACAAAGAAAGAAAAGAAAAATCAAGAAAGAAACCTGAAGGCGTATAACAAAGTCTTCTTCTTTATCAACATAGAAATCATTGAACTTGTCAAGCTCTTCACTAAGAATTCTAACAAACCATTCTTGCAAATCCTAAAATTCAACCATACAAAAAAAAAGCGAATTAAAAAATTATCAATAAATAAAATAAAATCGAAATTATTAGCAAGTTAACTACTGAACTGCTAATTAAAATTCAACCATACAGAAAAATGAATTAAAATAAATTATCAATAAATAAAAGTGGAAATCGAGTAAAAAAGACAACCTGACAGAGATCTAGAAGACGAAACGATGGCGATACCGAGTGAAACGACAGATTGAATTTGCGAATCGGTCCATAATTGAAACCCTAGCTTGCGTTCACTATTATTAGCATCATCATCGATCAGTGAAACGCCGCGTTTTAGAATCGAGTAGAATCGTTGGAGGGCTGACTTGATGGAAGTATCAGAACAGAGTTTTTGTAAGAAGAGATCGGTGGCAGAGAGTTTGTCTTCGAAGAGTGATTTGTGAAGGACTGACAAGTCGTCTGCTTCCATGATCAGAGAGTGAAGAAATTATGGAGAATCAACGGTGGAAGGTAATTGTTTGAGGAGTTTCTTGAGGGGCTTGTAGTAGAGAAACTTGTCCCTCCACTCAGGAAGGGTTTCTTCTAGGTGGGTCTTGAATTCTTTTCCAAACTTCATGGCTTGATGGTATGCTTATGGATTTCAATTTAGGGATTTTTTCTGTTCTGAACGTGAATGGTGAAATCAGAAATGTGAAGAGAAGACTGCATAGTGCATCCTCGATGAATTTGCAATTGTCAATTTGTCACTTTTGCTCGGTTAAAGCCAATAGGCGGTTGACACCTGTCATCAACATTGTTGTTTTATCTCCTGCGGGCAAACTCGTTGAATCGGCAGTGAAATCGTGATTTTAAGCGATTTCACCCTATTTTAACGATTTTACCCGATTTTGACCCGATTTTACCCATTTCCGAGTTTTGTGAACGATTTAGCACGTAAAGCCTATATTGACTCGTAAAAATGTACGATTTTACGAGTTGAATCGCGATTTTAACAACCTTGGTCCCAACCCCACCACCTCAATTAACTACAGTTTTGTTTTCTTTTTCTTTTTCTTTTTTGGAGTATCTTTTGAATAGATTTTGGTATTTTTGTATGGATTGTAATATAAATAAAGTTTATTTTGAGTCAGAAACTTCCACCTTCGTATACTCTACCTTTGTCCTTTAAATTCACAGTTTGATTATTCAACACTTCACCTGCAACGTGCTCCGACTGACCTCGAGTTCTTAAATTTATAAAGATGATAATCAATTTCCAATTTTGTGATGAAGACACGGTCGTAGTCTCTCAAAAGATTTTTCTCTTCTTTTCTCTTTTTTATATGACATGCATGCATGAATCATTTTAAGCAAGAGTTTTTATCATCTTCCTTCCTTGCTGAAAACCTTGATTGATTCTGGACCTTTCCGCACATGAGAATGTTTTCTCCTTGTAGGAGTCTATCTATTTCTTTTTTTGTGTCCTCCCTTGCCGGACATTTTCATGAAGTATTTATACTTGCAAAAACAAACCAACTTGCTCATAGACGTGAGCATACACCACTAAAAAATTGGAGAATAGTAACAAAAACAAATAGATGTGGGCATACACTAATAACAAAAACATGACAAAAGATGTTTCATAATTATTTACTTATGGAAATTACGATGAAAGATTTTCTTCAGTAATTTTTTATGGGAACAAATAAACGGAATAAAAAATAAAAATATTTTGTTTACAATTACATTGGTATTTTTAATATTTTTAAATTACTAAATGAATTTTCATTGATGTTTTTAAAATGAATTAAAACTCAAGAGTTCCTCTCATCTTCCTATTTCTTTTTCTTCTTCTTCTTTTTCTTTTTCTTATTCATCATCATCAAAACAACAACAGTAACTATCTTACCCCTACCCCACTCACACATCCCACGTTGACAATACCTCTTTTCTACCCATCTCAAGTTTGATTTCTTCTTCTTCATTTAATAAACTAAGGACTTGGCATTGTTAAATCCTAAGTTTGGGTTATGGTTTTTACCCGATTTGAAGGTAATTTATTTGTTATTTGGTTCATGTGATTTAGGTTTTTTTGGGTTTTGTTAATTTTTGCATGTTGGTAATATAGGAAGATTGTTTTTTTGAATTTTAGGTATTGTTTTAAATGTTTATTTTTTTACTTGGTTTAGTGGAGGATTATTTTTATTGATGATTTGGGTTCGTGGTTGGTTGGTGGAAAAGTGGGGTAATGATTTATAATTTATAATTTAAGTATTTAGCTAATTAAGAAAAAGAGATTAGTGAAGTGAAGAGAGTTTGTTTAAGTATCAATTATGGTTTCTTGGTTGGTTAAATAGTGAAGTGAAGAGAAGATAATTTATGGCTAAGTTTATGTGACTAGGGGGGGATTGTTCGTTTAGTAATATGATTTCTTTTTTATTGTTTATGTAAGTAACCTATTTGTTTGGTAGCTAAGAAAGTACGAGAAAATGAGAAATTATGGGTTTTTTATATGTAGGGATAATGTTATCATTTTTTGCTTGATTTGGATTCCTTAAATGTACTTGTTGTGGAGTAGCACAAATAAAAATGTGAAGGCTATTACTAATTTAGATGTGTTATCTATGAAAGGAAATGTAGTAATTGGTTAATTTTTTGATGAAGTGAGATGCTATTTTTATATGGTTATAGAGTCATATTTGAATATTTTATTTTTTGTTTTATGTTCTCTCTTTGTGTGTTAATTTTCTTAGCATGTTTATTAGAAAATTTGGCAAAATAAAATTTGGCTTATATGAGTTCGAATTTAAATTCCATGAGTATGTGTTGTCATTATGTTATTGTTTCTTTTTAGGTACCATATATTCAAGAAGAAATATGTGTAAGTCTAATAAGAGCGCTACTACTTTATCAAGTATTAGTGTCGGTGATTGTGTTGCTAATATAGATGATGATTATAAGGACACACCACTTAATGTAAAAGTTACCGATCAAGACTTAACCAATAAGGACAACATAGTAGGCATCTCTTCTTTGATAGGGCCTTTTTCAGATAAAATTATTGCATAATGGAAAGGCGACCATTGTATATAATTAATATTTTATCTCAATATTGAAGTTATTTATTGTATTAAGTTATTTTAAGTTTTATATTACATAAAAATGACATTGATGAAATGGTTTTCAAGTTCACTAATATTGAAGTTGCATGTTCGATCACCTCTACAATGAAGTGGTTGTTTAAAGAACCATTGTTTTAATAGAGTGAGCTTTATGAGCATCCTGAATGGATGAATATGGTAAATGTTTGATGGAGAAAGTTTAAGGTTAGATAATTAAATAATATCTACTTTGAGTTACTAGTTTTTAAAATTTTGAAAACTAATTAATGTATGAAATCAATTAAGAAATTTTTTTTTGTGGGACAAAAGCAACAAGACACTTGTTAGGAGACTGTGGGAAAACCATTGTGCAACTAGGTATGTTTAAACCAACTAATGTTATATTATTGTAAACTTGTATTCTTTTATTTCCTTGCCTTTTTTTTGTTTAACAAATTTCTATAACAGGTTGCATGATTTGTGGTACGATACCCATACCCATAAACAAGTAATTAGAAAAGTCAGCTCTGATATGACATTGAAAAGTGGAAGAGATTAAACCGAGGTATGTCACAAATAGTAATTGAGCATTGTTTCAATAATTTGTGTCAAAAAGTTTTAGAAGGTGTTCTAGATCTGATACACAAAATAGAAATAAGGAAACTATGGTTCTTTCATAACCCAATTTTTTACCCTCTGTTTCTAAATATTTTCAAAATACAATAAAATCAAATCAAATAAGAAGTAACAAAAAATAACAATAAAAATGAAAATAAAAAAATATTAGCAAGAGTAGGCTAAGAAGGATTTCAAGCACATGGAGGAATTAAATTAGGATTTTGAACAGAATGTGGAGCCCAATTAAACTAATTGAATCCAAGACTAAGATACAATACAAATTAAGGCCAAATTAAATGACCATTAGGTGAATTTACATAAAAATTAAGTATGAGGACTTAATAAACTTTTGATAGGTCAATTTGATTTAATTATGGGTCCAATTAAAGATTTAATTAAGTTTAAGAATTAATTTGGGTCAAATTAAAACATTTAATTAAGTGCAAGGATTTAATTAGACTTTTAATTGGTCAATTTAATTTTACTAGAGACTTCATTGATGAAAAATTAAGATTGAAAGCCTGATTTGAGTTTAATTGAGAAGATTAAAATTTTAGAGGACAAAATTTAATTTCTACAAAGTCAATTGGGTGAAAATAAGGACAACATTGCAAGAAAAATAAAGTTTTAGGGTCAATTAAGAGCAAAATCAAAGAACTTCAAGATCAGGGACCGACTTGTTAGAGGCGCGAGACTTCAGGGGCTAAAATCGATGAAATTGTGGGCCAAATGGAAGAAAATCAAAGGTTAAATGATCAATTGAGGATCAATTTTTATAAATCCAAAACCAAGGACTAAGATGAAAAACACACTGAAATCAGGGGATGTTTTTGAAACTATATAGGGGTAAAATTGAATTGATTCCTAAAATTCAATTAAGGACCTAATTGAATAAATTGAAAGATTGAAATTGAAAAAGAAGAATTAACCTAATTCAAACCTTAACCGTCAAAACGATGTTGTTTCATTTAAATGAAACACCTCGTTTTGATATATATATATATATATATATATATATATATATATATATAAAGGAAACAAAGTCATTTTAGGAAGCATTGTAGATTGTCTTCAACTTCCCGTGAGACAGAATAAATGGGCAACTGTGCTCTCTCTCTCTCTTTCTGTGTGTGTGTGTGTGTGTGCGCGCAAGGTTTAAAACTCCCTCCTTTCTCCTTTACATAAGACAAAAAAACACCCCTCCTTTACACCCTATCACTTGTACTCTTGCCCGGATGAAATAATAACCATTTTGTAGCACTGAACATACTGTTATATAGAGCAAAAAGTCCACATCAAAACTAGTTTTTCAGACCAACTGTTCTTATACTATAATAGCATCAAAAGAGGAGATGCAATGGGTACAAATCAATGACTGAAAAAGAACATGATAATCTTTCAAGACCATTATTTCACCATAATCATATTGGCAAGCTAATCAGAGTACATTACTTATCAAATGAAAGTTGCTTCTAGCAACTTATCTACCTCCTCAATTATGACCTTTTATCTTTCACCTTAAAACTCTTTTTTTTTCCTAGTAAAAATGAGAGATAAATTGATGTTTGATATATGGGAGGCCACATCCTAGTCTATACTTAGAGTATCTGAGGGATTAAAAGTGAAATTAGTCCTTTGGATTTTAAAAAGCTTCGTGATGGCTTTCTCCTACTCGATGTTTAATGCAAATCTAATCTTAATAATTACACTAGTATCATGTTCAAAGAGACTTACTTCTTTTTCATCTTTTACAGCCTTAGTCAATATCTTTAGTCTATTTTTTAGAGGCCTTATATGTTCAATGAATATAGTTTTCTTGCCTTTAAGAAAAGTGAAGGTGCATTTCCTAAAGGCTAATTAGTTTTCCCTTTATGGCTTCAATTCATATCTTTGGTCTCTCTTTTTGGAGGCCTTACTTGTTTTATAAACATAGTTTTCTTATCTTTAAAGTAAATGAAGACATATTTCATAGGGGTCGATTGGTTATCTTTTCATGGCTTTAGTCCATATCTTTGCCCTCTCTTTAAAAAACCTTGTTTGTTCAATAAACATAGCTTTATTTGAGGCAAATGGAGAAGTATTTTTTTAAGATTAATTGATTTTTCTTTACTGTGACAACTCCTTTTCAATATAAAATTTCATAACTAGATATTTTATATTGATTGTCATTCTAATCCCATGAAACAAAGGCTGGTCATTGATGAAGTTATAAGCCAAGTCCATTTTAATAACAATAAAAATTTGTTGCAGAGAGACTTTTGAAATAAGTTTCAACGTTTACTAGTGTATCAATAAAACATTTGTTTAGAAAAATTTTCCCTTTTATTCCAATTAGAGGCGTTTTAACAAGGATTAACTTGAAGGGGTTAATTTCCATTTACAACATTACTTAAGAAAATATTCACCACGTTTCCATTATCGTGAGCATATTTTATACTTTATAATTGGAAAGGACAATGATTATTACCAAAGCATCCTCAAAATGATACTTGTTCTCCATCATGAGGTATAAAAGGTAATAGGCTTATGAAAGGAGTTTAGGTAAAGATAAATGATAAACACTAGTTCTCCATCTATTTTTTTATATATAAATTGTTAGATGTAGCCTTAGAAATTAATATATTTACCTATTTCTTCAAGGCATTGTAATCTTTTGTGTAAAGTCTCATATTCTTATTGAATAAACAATATTTATTGAGATTTTATGTATATGTATTACCCCACATATAAGGAGGATACTATACAAATTTTTTTTTTTATAACAGTGAATACCTCAGTTTTTATAGTGTTTAGAGGTGTAATCATGAGCTTTAGAAAGATAAAACAAGATTATGGATTGTCCATCTTATTAATGCATAAACATATTTTAAAATTTCAAGATTGAATATATAGTTTCTAAACTCATGATGATAATTAATTAGTTTCATTAAAATAGAAGGATTGAATTATGCTTGATTTTACTTGGCTTATTGGTTACCAATGTCATTTGACATAGCTGGTTTTAGTTTTTGTATGGTTTAAATAACTATTGGTTAATTAGTCATGTTTTACAAGGTTAGGTGAAGGGAGGAGTGGAGATTTTTATATGTTATCACTTAACATTTTTTTATTATTGTATTTTATCTTAATGAATAAATATTTATTTATTTCAATACTTTAACTATGTGATTTCATATGGTTTTTAAAAATAACATATTTATTCATTTTTAAATAGAAAAACAAAATAGAATGGATAATGATTACTTAACAAGTGAATAAATTCTTCAATCTGATCTAATTTGAACGAATACAAAAGCTACTTCCATATCAAGCTAATCCAAGCAAGTTATGTTCATCTTGTTTCATATGTTGTATAACTTGTATTTGTTATGTGGAAAATTGCATAAGAAATTAATTTTGATTTAAAGAGACATAATTTGTTCAGATATATGAATGGATCTTATCAAATCTTATCTTTGATATTTGAATAACTTTTAAGTATTGAAAAACCTATTTGTTGTAACTCAAAAAACAAAATACTTATTTGTGTAATTATTACTTAATAAACTAAAAAAGTCTAGGAAATCATTGTTCTTATCAACACTCATTTCCCTGTTTATTAGACAATTTTTCAATCTAGGACCCTCAAGTTTTTAGTTCATTTTGTTTTGATCATTAAAGGTTTTTTTTTAATCTCGTCTTCAAAAGTTATGTTATCATGATTTTATATTTTGACATTTTTTTTATTCGCATGCTTTCGTGTGTGCGAGATGTTAAAGAATATTTTGATATTACATGAAAGAAAAATTTTACAAAATGGAATTTTAGGTTATTGTTAAAAAAAGTTAGAATAATTACCAAAAATAAAATAAACAAAAATAGAGCCTTTTCTTCGTATTTACTATCCAAAGACATGGAAAAAATCACTTTAGTCCCTTACTTTTTTAAAATTTTTGCATATTTGAACTTTGTTGTTTTAGGTTCTTATATTTCAATCTTAAACTTTAATTTTTTTTCGTTTACATTTCAGTCATTGGTTGTAGGAAGGGGAGATAAAGTTATTGGAAAAAGGTAAAGGAAAGAGAAAGGGTATGGTAAGCCATATTTTGGACACAAAAGGCTGATTTTGGTGTACCGTTGATATATTTCGTCGGTGTTTGCTGTTGATATTACTGACGAAATATATTTGTCGATATTATACAGAGAGTTTTGAAATATTTACCGTCCATGCCACAATCACTGACGGTCAGTCCGTCGGTGATTTACCGTTGGAAATACAGACGAAACACGTCCGTCGGTATAGTTCTCGCGAGAAAAAAAAAATTGGTGCGCTTCCCCCGTCTGTAAGACTGTTGGTGTTTGTTTTTTATTATTTTATTTCCTACAGAATCAGCGACAAAAAGGAGAATTACCAACGATCAATATTCCAACAGACAGATTCTGTCGGTAAATATTTTACCGACGAGTTGTGTGTCTTACACCAACGGAATGAATCCGTCGGTAAAACTGTTTAATGGTGTAGTGTGTTAATTGGTTCGTTTTAGATAGGAGGTTTTGGATAGGAGAGTTTAATGAAGGTGGTGTGTTGCCCTTTGAACATGCTAGAAAAGGATGACTAGGTTCCGTAAAGCTTTTTTATTCTTATATTAGATTTTCATTTTTTAAAGTGATTAGATGATGTTTTAGGGTTGGAATGAGTTTATGGAAGTTTCAAGTATTTTAGGGGTGTTTTTCATAAAAACAGGTTGAAAATTGTTTTTGTGAGTACAAAAAGTCAAACTCTAATTTTTCGATCATTGAAGGTGATTAGAAAAGATAATGGTGAATGATATGTTGTTGATCTAGACAGATGACATGTCGTTTGATTAATTTAAAAAAATATTTGAAAAGACAACATATTACCCTTTTTTTTAAAAAAAAAAAAGGAATAGAAAACTGGGTCGTATAGGCTTTTGCCTTTTAGGTTAAATGGGTGGGCTTAGTCTTCTAGGTCAAGTAACCTTGACTCTTTTTTTTTTCATTGGTTTTTTTTTTCTAGTTTAATTCTTAATTAATTTCCTCTTTCTCATTTTTAAAGTTGTTTAGTTTGACTATTTTAATAGAAATAAAAGTTTTGGTTGGTTTCTATAATTTTGCAATACCTCAAAAAAAAAATTATTATATTTTATTTTTGATTTTTGATTTTAGATTTAAGATAGATTAGTTATATCTGTATTTTGTATTTATAAAATTAAAATTCATATGTATTTAGTAATCATAGCTTCAGAATAAATAAATAAAATAAAAATGATGTCGATGTAAAATGTTTGTATTTGTATTTGTATTTTACTTTTTATTTTAAAAAATAACATTCAATGTTTAATTAACATTTATAATTTTTTTATTTACCTATTAATATATTTTTTTCAATTCATTGTATTAAACCTTCCTTCCTTAATTAACAAATTTTATGAGATTAAAAAACACATCTATAATATAGTACATGCATATTCTCCTTTTGCATTTGAAATTAACTTGGAATTCCACCAAAAGCGTGGCATGGGTACATTCACTATTACATATACATTACAAGTAGACACGATAAGTACACGTGAATGGCATGATTATTTGGGAATAAATGGAAATGCTTCCAAACTTCTACGAGTATGATTCTTTACTCTCAAAACAAGAAGCATAGTTTTAAGACCCGGCCAGGTGACCGGTTCGTTTTAAGACTCGGGTTCTAGATTTTGACTGGATCACCGGATCGGTCGGGTCAGTTTTTCTTTTTAAATCAAAACGATGTTATTTTAGTAAAAAAACAAAAGTCAACGGGTTTGCAACCGGGTCGTGACTGGGTCGCCGGGTCAACCTGTCGGGTCACACCGGGTTTTTCTTTCCCCCGTTTTTTCTTCAACCTGGATCGGTTCCAGCCCCGGATCAACCCGTCGGGCCGGGCCGGGTTCAAAACTACGACAAGAAGGGTCATTCGATGTATTTTTTTTCTTCTAAAAAGTAAATTCATGTCTTGATACCTCAAGTTTTGGAAAAATCGACCATTACACTTTAATTTTAGGCACAACAGTTCAGTTTGTAGTCGCCAGGGTTGACCACATACATGCTTGACTACAAATTCAAAACACGAGGGTTAACATCTCATATTAATTTATTTTCTTTAAAAAAAGGAGAGTTGTAACTCAATTAGTATCACTGTCTTCTCTCCTTTAAGAGGCTTTAAGTTTGAATCTCTCCTTTATAATAACAAAAAAGAGAAAAGAAATCCTAAAATAAGTTGACACAAAGAGGGTGATTTAGCTAATTTTTAAAACTTGAGGGATCACATGATGGATTTCTACTCCACAAAGAAATATAGAATAGTAAATTTGGTTCATAATCAGATAAGAGGTGTTCAAGAATGTAATAATAATTATTTTTTAAAGTGTATTTTTACAGAAATATATTAAAATAATATTTTTTTTATTTTTTAAAATTATTTTTGACATTAACATATTAATAATTTAAAAATATAAAAAAATAATTAATTTTAACTGATATATGTTTGGAGTGGAATCCCAAAGATATTATATTAGAGTTACTTTAACTCTTATTATTATTATTATTATTATTATTAAATTGTAGTAAATGCTAGCCATGGTCCTTTGCAAAAAGCTTAAACACACCAGAGAATAATAAAACAAGCAGACATAAAAGGAGAGAATCATTCCTTACTTGAGCTTGCAAGACTGTTTAGAGCTTTTGTCCACTCTCTTGATCCTTGTTTTTTCATTACATCCTCAAAGCTTAATTATGATGCACTCAACTGTTCAAACTAGTTTCCGTATCTGGGCTTCAAGGTAATCACTAATATATGCTAACATCTAATCTGATCTAAGCTAAAGCTTAAAGCCATACCAAAATATTCCACTACACCGCAACATCCTTCCTTCTTTGTTTTTCCTCCCTTGCATGTGGGCTCCACAGCTTGTTTTTCTACTTTATTATATTTTGTTGCTATTCATAATTCGGCTTTCGATGTTCATTAACATGTGTCTCTGCTTGTGTTTCATCATTGGCAGGTACTTATTACATTGAAGAAACAAAATGGTTGCTTGACGTGGAGAATCATTTATTTATTTTTAATTTGATTGCAAGCTTGGTTAGTTACCATGGATGTGTCTTTGAATATTGCTGGTGGTGGTTGTGCTACTAGAGTATTTTTGATGATGAAAAGAGTGTTGCTGCTGCTGCTGCTGTTGATTACTGGTATTTGTGTGCCCATGGAAGTTGTTTTTGGTCAGGCAGCTGCAAATGGAAATGGAACTAGTGTTTCTTCTTCTTCTTCTCCACGACCGAGTGTTGCAAATATAGGAAGTTTGTTTACCTTCGATTCAGTGATAGGGAGAGCAGCTGGGCCAGCTATTGCTGCTGCTGTTGACGATGTCAATTCTGATCCAACCGTTCTTCCCGGGACTAGATTGAACCTTATTTCTCACAACACTAATTGCAGTGGATTTCTTGGAACTGTCGAAGGTATTTCTTCCTCAAAATCATTTTCAAGATACTATTCTTTTTGTATTTGAATTTGGGATTTCTTTGCCTCTTTTTCATTTTTTAAATTCCTGCACTCCTGTTTTAATTGCAGTCTCTGTTTCCATTGCCCGCTATGGTTTACTGTACAATCTCCATTTCTCTTATTAGCTTTGCAGTTACAGTTTCCTTTGACTAAACATGAATAATGGTGTCTCTAGCACTAAAGATGCTGCCTAGTTCTGTATGTGTGGCTGTATTGATCGCATTTATTATCCACACCAGCAAAAATCTTTTTTTTTTCTTGAACTTTGAAAGCCATTGAAATGTTGTAATTTATAATGCAGAACAAATTCGATGTTCATGTCCATTGGTAATTAAAGCCAAATTTAGGAATGGTGAGATATTTCTAGCTTGAACTTTGTTTAGATGTTCATGCCAGCTAACTGCTAGGCGTGACTATCCGCACCTATGTAATTAAGTAAGGACATAATGATGAGAATTTTGATGAAAGTTTCCTTCCCCATGATGCAGCTTTGCAGCTGATGGAAAACCGTGTTGTTGCTGTGATTGGCCCCCAATCTTCTGGAATAGCTCATATAATATCTCATGTTGTCAACGAACTTCATGTTCCACTTTTATCATTTGCAGCAACAGATCCTTCCCTTTCAGCATTACAGTACCCATATTTCCTCCGCACTACACAGAATGACTATTTCCAGATGTATGCAATTGCTGATCTGGTTACGTCTTATGGTTGGCGAGAGGTAATTGCCATTTTTGTGGATGATGATTGTGGCAGGAATGGGATATCTATATTGGGTGATGCCCTGGCAAAAAAGCGTGCCAAGATCGCTTACAAGGCTGCCTTGACCCCTGGAGTGCCCAGAAGTCAGATCTCCGACTTGTTGCTTGAAGTTAACCAGATGGAATCTCGGGTTTATGTTGTACATGTAAATCCAGATTCCGGTTTGTCAATTTTTTCTGTAGCTAAAAGTCTTCATATGATGACCAAAGGCTATGTTTGGATTGCTACAGATTGGCTCCCTTCGGTTTTAGATTCATTAGAACCAGATGACACTGACACAATGAATCTCTTACAAGGGGTTGTTTCTCTTCGCCATCACAATCCAGAAACTGATCTCAAACGAAGTTTTATGTCTAGATGGAGCAACCTAAACCACAAGAAGAGCATCGGTGCTTCTGGGTTCAATTCTTATGCACTTTATGCTTATGATACAGTATGGTTAGCTGCCCGAGCTCTTGATGTTTTTCTCAATGAAGGTGGAAATCTATCACACTCTACTGATCCAAAGTTGAGCGACACAAAAGGAAGCGCAATGAACTTGGCATCACTGCGTGTTTTTGATGGAGGCCAACAGTTTCTCCAGACACTTCTCAGGATGAACTTCAGTGGTCCAAGTGGTCAAATTCAATTTGATTTGGATAGGAACTTGGTTCGTCCAGCATATGATGTTCTTAACATTGGTGGGACAGGGTCTAGAAGGATTGGTTATTGGTCAAATTACTCTGGTCTTTCAACAATTTCTCCAGAGGTCTTGTATACAAAGCCTCGGAATAATTCTTCCAGTAATCAACATCTTTCCAGTGTAATATGGCCTGGTGAAACTTCGCTTGTACCTCGAGGATGGGTATTCCCTGAAAACGGTAAGCCACTGCGAATTGCTGTGCCTAATCGCATAAGTTATCAACAATTTGTCGCTAAAGACAAAAACCCCCCAGGGGTTAGGGGATACTGCATTGATGTCTTCGAAGCTGCAATAAACTTGCTGCCATATCCTGTCCCACGCACATATATGCTACATGGAGATGGCAAGCGAAATCCAGAGTACAATGAGATTGTCCAAGCGGTTGCTCAAGATGTGAGTATCTGGCTATAATTTGTAACTTGGTATCTTCATTATTTTGGAGCTATACCTTCTTTGATGATTACATTCTAGTAGTTTTTCTGTTTGATCTCTTCCTCTTCAGCGTTATGATGCAGCTGTTGGAGATGTTACTATAGTCACAAATAGGACAAAGATTGTAGATTTTACGCAGCCTTTTATGGAATCAGGGCTGGTTGTAGTTGCTCCAGTCAAGGAACAAAAGTCTAGCCCTTGGGCGTTCCTCAAGCCATTTACTATCCAAATGTGGCTCGTCACAGGTGCCTTCTTTCTTTTCGTGGGAGCTGTAGTCTGGATTCTTGAGCACCGAATGAATCGTGAATTCAGGGGTCCTCCTAGTCAGCAAATTATGACAATATTCTGGTTAGCATGCTTTGAAATCATTTGTAGGCCCCTGAATTTATTAAACTTGCATTTCCTTCTGGCTGACAATTTCAGCTCAATTAGGCAAATATCTCTTGCTGTTGCATAGATGCCTTGAAATATCCTGGCGATACAGGGGAACTAATACAGAAATAAAAGTACATGCAATGAAAATCACTTTTTTAGTATGCATATAGCATTGATGTAGCTGAGAGATCAGGATCTTGGTGCATATTATTTCAAAGAATGCAGTCAAACAGATCATGATAGAATGTGGAACGTTTTAGTAATTAAGGCAAAGCAAATATATTTAGGCAGTAGTAGGCAAGATGTAATCAGCTGTTTCAAAGCCTTTGTTTTAAGCGTTCTCCTGCCGAGGAGGTACATTGCTATTATGCGCTTTGCTTCACAAATATTGGAATGCTTCGAACTGACATTTGCACTGATCTTGCAGGTTCAGTTTCTCAACAATGTTTTTTTCACACAGTATGTGAGCTACGCCTATTCATCTATTTTTTCTTTACTTGTTCCTTCACATAAGCTTTCTAGGGAAACACCTACTAATCTTAGTTGCTTGGATGTGGTGTAGGAGAGAATACAGTGAGCACCTTGGGACGTTTTGTGCTGATCATATGGCTATTTGTAGTGTTGATTATCAATTCAAGCTACACAGCTAGTTTGACATCAATCCTCACAGTGCAGCAGTTAACATCACGGATCGAAGGGATTGACAGCTTGGTCTCAAGTAATGAACCGATTGGAATTCAAGATGGGTCATTTGCAAGGAACTACCTGATGGACGAGCTCAACATAGCAGGATCTAGACTCGTAATATTGAAAAGCCAGCAGGAATACAGTACTGCCCTTCAACTTGGACCAAAAAATGGTGGCGTGGCTGCAATTGTTGATGAGCTTCCTTATATTGAGCTCTTCCTGTCTTCCACCAATTGTAAATTTAGGACCGTGGGCCAAGAGTTCACAAAAAGTGGATGGGGATTTGTAAGTACTATCTACATTATTTTTCAGTCTAAGAATGAAAAAATCATTACTGCAGAAAATCTTGCAGTTTGGATTAGCTTGATTTCTAAATTGAATATTGACATGAAAGTAGCATATAGGATGGTGCAAACTTGGTATACTAGCTAACTAATAATATTTACTTGAATCATGATATTTAGGAAGTATTAAATCATTATAGTTTGACACTTGTTAGAGCGTAACACTAAATAGCTGCTGTATAACAACAGAGACCAAATCACCAAAGGAAATGGCAGGATATGTATAATTATTTAGAACAGTATTTTGAACTAGTTATTTGCAAGTTAGCACAGAAACTCCTTCGTTATGAAGGGAGAGACCTGGACCAGAGGACTGGTGGTATGTTTTCAAAAGGAATTTGAAGTGCTTGTAGTAAAGTCCAGCATACGTTATGAAATGTCCGTGTGGGAACTCCAGTAATTTTCTTACAATAAGACTTTCTTGTTGCAGGCGTTTCAAAGGGACTCTCCTCTAGCTGTTGACTTGTCAACTGCCATTCTTCAACTATCAGAAAATGGTGATCTCCAAAAAATCCACAACAAATGGCTGACACATGGAGATTGCATGGAGCAAATCAATGAAATCGATGACAGCCGTCTCTCCCTGACGAGTTTCTGGGGTCTGTTTCTTATTTGCGGCATTTCATGCTTCATTGCTCTTACCACATTCTGCTGTAAGGTCATTTTCCAGTTCCGTAGATTTACTCCAGAAGGTGGTGAGGAGGCAGAGGTTGATGAGATTCAGCCAGGAAGGCCTAGACGCTCCTTACACTCAACTAGCTTCAAGGATTTGATTGATTTTGTAGACAGGAAAGAGGCAGAGATTAAGGAGATGCTTAAACGGAAGAGTAGTACTGATATCAAGCGACAAGCTAGCCCGAGCTCAGATGTGCACGCCAATTCACCAGCTTAGAGGAAAAAAAAAAAACCTCCTGCTGAAGTTTCTTAGCACTCCCTCTATCGCAAAACAATAAAATCAACAGTGTCGGAAATACTGATTTTTCTCATCCTTTCCTGTGATACAAAAATGTTAGGCAGCTAGAACTGGTTAGAGATAGATTGTTCTGTAACACACAAGGCTGTTATGTATTCTATACAAATACACACACACACACACACACACACACACACACACACACACCCCCAAGGAATTGAACTTCTGATCAGCTTTAACATCCTTCATTCTTAAATTGATCCTTTCCTTTTCAAAGATGTTCCAGTAAATGTAACTCCGAGTTCAAATTGGAATCATTTTGATGAACCCAGTTGATCAAAGAGCTACTTTCTTAGGGTGGGAATGTTAGTTACAAGTCTAAGAGTAACGATCTATAACTAGCTAGTCAGCAAACAGAATACGAATTCTGCTACCGATCCACGCGAAGGATTATCTTCAACAGAATATATTATTTCTTGCAATGAAGCCTGAAAACGAGTTGTGGATAATGCTGTGCTAAAATTGGATACCAATATCGATCTTACTTGCTGAAATAGATCAACACATTGTTGTACGAAGAAGAGCAGACCGTGGCTGCTAATAACCCTGGCCATTGATGAGCTTGGACTTTCAATCTCCAACTAGCAAACTCTTTCAACTGGGACTTTATCAACAAATTCTTCCTCATCTGTTGTGCTCTCAGCAATCAATTGTTTCTCCAAGAGGATTTCTATGCCCTATGTTTCTTTACTCCGTTCTGCAACCGATGCTACTGCAATAGTTCTTTCGTACAATAATTTCATAGCTACGATCTAGTGATGGCAAGGGTTGCACCACTTGCACCACACGAGAGCTAAGGCCGACCAGTATACGTAGAAAAATGTGAGGGACTTGCTGGCTAGACGTACGGAAAGGCTGTGGCTACTAGAAATTGTAGGAGAAATTAACCGGAGACTAGCAACAACCCAATAATAAATAAAATTACACCTTTCATTTCATTTCATTTCATGTGAAACGTAAGAACACACAGCAGCTGGCGATATGGACCATATGACCTTGTCTTGTCCCGTTAAAGTAGAAACATGATTGATTAAAATATTGTTCAAAAAATAAAATAAAATAAGGTTTGGTGCTGTCAGTTGTCACTGAAAATTTAATTAGCATGTTCCAAAAATACCCGTGATCTTTGAAAAAATGGGTAATATACTACAAGCTATAGCTAGCAATTTCTTTCATGGCCGAAGGGATATGCACATGCAGTACTTCTCAAGGCCATCCCTCTTGCTCAAACAAAAACCAATATGAATCAATTTTGCCAAATTATGTTTCGATTCAATCCCAGACGAAAGATTCAACGCCACATTTCAATCATTAGACGATGCATTCTCCGTATATGGGATCACGTTCTCATTTGTTCATTAGGGAAGCCTGTTCGCTATCGCCGCATGCTGTCACACCGGTCTCTAGCTACCGACGAGACAATGCCGAGCGCAACACCACCACCGATATGTCATAACCATCACGATAATGATTCAGACTTGGTAGCTTTAAAGATTAGCCTCTTAGGTGATTGTCAGATTGGAAAGACAAGTTTTCTGGTTAGTATATATATTTTTTGTAGATTTTTCTATAGAATATTTACGTACATGGTTTTTTTAGCCATACGATGGCTGGCTATAATAATTATTCTGCCCTCAAATATTTTGAAGGCAAAGTATGTGGGAAATGAGAAAGATGAGGGAGTGAAGCATAACAACGGTTTGAAATTGATGAAAAAAACATTGATGGTTAAGGATGCACGTATTTCTTATAGTCTCTGGGAACTAGACGGTAAGTTAACTTCCCCAGCACTTTGTGAATAAGATCACATTTAAAAAAAAAACAAAAAACTTCCTTCTCCTATCAAAATATACAATTAATGGTACAAAAAAAATGTTATTCACGGTGTAGGCGATGAAGGATTGGAGCAGCAAATTCCGGTGGCTTGCAAGGGATCTGTGGCTATTTTGATCATGTTTGATCTAACTAGTCGGGTCACTTTAAACAGGTTTCTTTAGTTAAATTCTTGATTGTCTATTATACACCTTCCCCCCTCTTAATTTGGACATTAAGGATTGATTAGTAGAATGTTTACTTTATTTATGAAAAGTCCATCATTATTGCAGTGTTATAAGGTGGTACCAAGAAGCAAGGAGATGGAATCAGGTATAAATCTGCATTAGCGCACCTTTCTTTGGTTTGATATGTTCTTGGTTGCTGCAGGATTATGATCATCTTGTGGTTATTTGTTTGCTTTCTTGAATTTTCTTAGACCGCAGTTCCTGTTATAATAGGAACCAAGTTTGATGATTTTATCCAGCTCCCGATAGATCTACAATGGACAATTGCAAGCCAGGTAACATTCCAAAGTTTTGATAAGATTTTACTCAAACTTTTCATGTTAGTAGTGGAGGCATAAACAATCTAATAATTAAGTAGCCTGAACGGAAATTGAAAGAAAAAAAAAAGGTCAAATAATCCTGGATCGCATGCTCCTGTTTAAATGCTTGTTTATTTTTATATATATTTAAATTAAAACGATTAATCACCTCAGATTTCATAAGAGAATTATTTGATAAATTATTTATGTTTCTCAAGGAAGATGAAGTTTACACCATTGAAGAAAGCATTAATTTCTTATTCTTAGTTTTAAGATGCAAGGACTTGATTGATAAATAGATAAAATAACATCAATCAATCGATATTTTAATAGAAATTTATTAACCATAAAAACTTAACTGGAAAATATGAAATGGACCCTTTTGCCTTTTCGTTTTTTTTCTTTTTTTTACATATATGTAATTTTTTTTTTGATAGTACATATTTGTAATTTGAATTCTTATTTATGACAGGCAAGAGCATATGCCAAGGTTCTAAATGCAACTCTCTTCTTTTCAAGTGCGACCTATAACATCAATGTGAATAAGATTTTCAAATTCATCACAGCAAAGCTCTTTGACCTGCCCTGGACCTTGGAGCGCAATCTCACCATTGGAGAACCTATTATTGATTTCTAAAAGTTATATTTAGCACGTAGCAAAGCCCCTTTTATATATATATAAAACACCCTTACATCCCATGAAAGTAATCGAAGTCAACTGGTCGCTTGCGAAATTATTGTTCCCAGTGATTTCTGGAGTTATCTGGATCTCCTCCTCCTTCTCCTCCTCCTTCTTCTAGTCTTGCTAGCTAGCTATAGAAAGCAAATCTATTTTTGCTTCTTTTCTAATAAAGGAATTGGGTAATTAATATATGATTTTGAAGTGAATATAGTGTTTAATTGATGAGCATGAGTATGAGAGTATGATAAGAATTGAGAGATGATATTGGTTATGAATATACGAAGACAAAGAGCACTCCCGTAGCAAAATCTAAACACATTCATTACAAATATTTTTTTCCAAATAGTATGTAAATGTTAGACTAACTCAACACCTCGTCTTCATCATTCATACTATTCATACTATAAAGAGTTATGAGTACGAGGAATGGGTAGATTTAAGTACTATAAAGGATGATCTCCTTTGGTGACTATTGGATCTTTTGAATTTTTGGATTTATATGTTTTTTTTAAATATAGTATTAAAATTTTAATTAATGATAAAATGATTACGATGTTTTTTACCATCCAAAATATTCTAATTAAAAAAATAGTATAAAAGAATAATAGATTCGTATAAATTTCAAGTTTAGTAGAAAATTATTTAAACATAAAATTATTCTTAAAGTATCATCCAATAACATAAGTTTTTAAATTAAGATAGGTAACCATAACAAAAAAAAAACATAATAAAAGATAAAAAAAAATTAATGTGACAAAGAGAAGTGTTTAATGTGTTCACAAGAACCTCACAAAAAGTGCAAAATATAATGGGTCTAATAAATGGGATCTTCTTATGTTGGATGTACTATGATCTTCTTTATTAGAATGTTTTGTTTTTTAATATGGTACTTTAAAAGTTCATTATGCTTAAAATTCTCATTTATATATGATATTAAGGATTGTTGTAATTTTGTATTGTTTAAGTCTTGTTGCTTGACCTATCTCTTTTGTTTCTAGATTGTCTAACTCTTAACCCTAAACTAGGATTTTATTTTTTAACCACACTCACAATGTTTTTGATCTTCTACTTTTAGTACACAACATAATCTTCATCCTTTTTCTTTTGGGATTCAACTTTATGTTTGTTGCACATGAACGTGCAGTGTCGAGAGGTTTAAAGGAGTCACCACCTAATTGTTTGATTCAAGGTCGTTAAAAAATCCGAGTGTACTAGTTTTATCAGAGATTCAAGGATAAGAGGCTGATTGTTGATAAAGAAGGTATTAGCGCCCCTAGTGCATCCTACCTAAGGTAAGTTGCTTTATATGGTTTTAAATGTAGTTTAAAGGTTTTGATGGGTTCTTAACCAATAGTCTGTCTATGGCTTAAGATTGAGATTTATTCGTGTAAATAAATCTGGTGTTAATAATTTATTATGAGCTCGTGTACTCAAATAAATTCTTATTAAAAATATTTTTTGTAATTTGAATATTACGGTGAAAAATATTCCCAATTAAAATTAATAAATATTTAGAATAACTCTAACAATTGTCTAGTCAACTACTAGTATTCAAATATCAACCTCACTTATAAGTCCATCGTCTATACCAAAATATTTAACCATTAATTGTCATTCTTTTTTTTTTACTATGTTTTACTCACACACACCCACAATTATATATTTACAAACAGTACAAACTCAAAATTTAAAATAATTCAAACAACACATTAAAGAAATTTATAATTTATAAAGTATGCCCCCTAAAATTTTGAAACAATACTGGGAATAGTGTTGGGAAGCTTCTAAGAAGCGGAGAAACAGTGGCGGTGTAGGGGTCTCACGCACCATTACCACTGGCAGCGTGTGAACCCATGCGCCGTCACTAACAAAGTGGAAAACAGGTGGATTTAGAACTGCTTATTCACCTTTTTCTTTTTGTGCTGGTGGTGAGAGCTACCGTTACCTATAAAAGAGTAAATCAACGCAAACAATTCGATTTGTTTCCCTTTTTAAATTTTTTTTTTGTTTTTTTCTCAAACAATTTCTTTTTTTATATATAGATGGCTGCTACTGGGAATGAAAGAGAAACTATGAAGATCACAAGGGGGATTGTTGTTTGGTTGTGAGCTAGAGCTGGAATGGTTTAGTTGTTGGTTAAGGCTGATAAAAGGTTGGTGGAGAAGAAAGAGAATGTGGGGAGGATGGCATTCTGTGAGTCTTGTGATGGGTTTTTTTTTTTCAACAAAAAAACAAAACAAAAGGTGCTATTGATTTTGGGTTGTGTGGCTGGTAGTTTGGAGGGGTAGGTTGTGGCTGTGATGATGGTCAGAAGGCCAAGGTTTTCTTTTTCTGTGTGTGGGAGTTGCTCAGTAATGGATGAGAAAAGGAAGCTGACGATGGGGAATGGGTTGTCATAAAGAGGAGGGAGTCGTCGGTGGTAGAGGTCATGCTTAACAGTGGAGGTGAAGACGATGGCTTGCTTGGTCTAGAAGGGTGACAGTAGTGATGGGGAAGAGAAGATGAAAGGGGCAAATGGTTTGGGTGGCTACGGGTTGGTGCAAGAGAGATGAGGGAGATGAAGGCAACACGGATCGTCCGATTCTCCTCCTTTTTTAATGCGGCAGCTGACTTAGGGTATAATGGGTTTAGAGTTTTTTGTGTTATGTGGGTATGTGTGTGGGGAGATAATATGTGAAAATTACTTTTTTATTTTATTTTTTGGTAATTCCCCCCAAATTTATCCTCTATTTTGTGTGCGATATAACCACATATTTATAGGTAAATAAGTTTTTTTTGGCTTAAAGGCAAAGCAAACCAAAATCAACCATTGAATTTCAAAAATGAATCTCAATCATTCCTTTGATAACTTGAAAACAAAGCAAAGAAAAATGAACCCTTGAATTAAAAGAATTGATTGTATACCATTTGATTAAAAAAGATTGGTTGCTTGATGAAAGGTTTTTCAATTTTCAAATTGGTCATCTTCCTTCCACAATTACAATTAGATCATTAACCAAATTAAATGTATTTTTTCTTTCTCTCTTTTTTTTATTTGAAATTCTTTGTAAAAGATGCCGCAAACGACACAAATATATCAAAAATATATTTTTGAGTTTTTTGTTTTTGCTATTTTTGGTTTCTTTAAAAAAATTATCAAAAATTAGGTAGCAACAATGTTATTAATGGTTCGTATGAATCGATCATTCAATATCTTTTTTTCTTCTCTTATTTCATTTTTAGGATTTATGAAAAGTAATGAAACATATGATGGCTATTGCTACTAAATAACCTCGTTTTATTTTCTTAAAAATGAAGGCTTTGATATTTTCATTAATTTTCTAAACCTTGTTCATTTCCATCAAAGCTTAGTTTTATCTGAATTTTTATGAAAGAAGAAGAAGAAAAAAAAAAGGTTTACCGATTATTACATCTATTGATCCCTCTAATCAAATCTAGTAATTGCTCACTCTTTGATTAATGATTCACTAGCCACTAATAAAAAAATCTCCCTAAAATTTATTGTTTTATCAATGATTCATCATCCACTCGACCTAGAAATCCCACTTTATTCTCAAACTTGGTGGCTTGGTTAATTAGGAATCTTATAAACTTATAGAAAATATAACTTTTGATAAGAAATGATATTTTAAAGGTAATATCATTTTTTCCTTAAACATAATTAATCTTTTACTTGAATCTTTAAAATTAGTGTTAATTTTTATATTTTTTAATTTTTTTTAATTAATAGATGGCAACTTTAATTTTTCACAATATATATTTTCGACCCTTGTCGCGATATCCATCAAGATACGACACGTGCTTTTATTAATTGCACATATTTTTATACTTGTTCATGAAGGATTGGAAATGCATATCTAAATGGGGCTGGGAAAAAAAAGATAAAAGAAAACAAGCCTATCCCTTGTGAGATTAGCATTGATACTATAAAATTACTCGTTGGCTCGATATCTCTATGAGGGAATCTTCTTTTTATAGCCAACCTTTTTAGACTTGAGGAACAAATCTGACATAGAATTACTCGAACCTATATGGGAGGAGGGCATGATTTTTGGTATAGAGTAATTCAATGGTGGGGTGTTTCAACCACTTTTCTGGAATCTCTTGAAGATTTCTACAGTCATTGACTAAGCTATAGCTCATGAATATTCCAATCAAAGCATGGAAGTTAGTTTTATTTGCAACCTTGTGGACTATTTGGTAATTAGCAAGGAATAATCTAGTGTTAAATGGTGCGCAGCCGATCGAATTGGCCATCTCTTTTTCACTTGTTAATGTATAGAATTTCACAACATATAAGGGAGTTTCACATATACAGGGTATAATTTAACCAGAGGATGAGGAGGTATTAGAAGGTGGACTAACCTTGCTAAGAAACGCAGTTTACCATTGTCTGGTTTTCAGCCTCTGTACCTGCAATTCTCTCTAGTTTCATGCTTTGTACTTTATCTTAGGTAGTCACAATCTATGTGGCTAACTATCCGTTTTTAATAATACTCCCTCTCGTTTATTAAAAAAAAAAGGTGGAGGGAAACTCGAACTAAAAATAAAAGGAAGGCTAGTGAAAATGCCACTGTCATTAGGGGAAAACTTTACTGCTTATAAGTGTGTGTGTGTCTATAAAGATTATCATATTGTGGGTGTTTGTGTGTGTGTGTGTGTGTGTGTGTGTGTAAAGGAGGAGGATGATTGCTTTGAAATAGTTTAATTTTGTTCTTTGGTATGTGATGTGGATTGATATTGATAATCACTCAAGATTGCAGCATTTTGAGAAAGTAAACCCAAGTTTAAACATAGCCAAGACAAATCAAAAGGAGACTAATTATAACAAATTCAAAGAGAGAACAAGGCTTAACAAAGGAAGTCTATTCCAAAAGCTCTTGAGGTGTGAGCTTCAAAACACAAACAAATTAACAAGTAGAGGAGGGAAAAAGAGAGATCTAGAGAGCAGATAAAACTTGAAGTACTATCGGGGCACAAAACCCTAACTAATAAGTTAAAGAAGGGGAAAAGGAGCAGTAGTTCAACCTTGGATTAATATTTTAAGGTCTTTCCTTTTTACTTTGTTTGGCGAAGTCAATTCCCGAACCTCTAACGTCCTTTCTGATCCCCCATGGTATGCTTTGGTTGCTAACTAGTAGTCTTTCCCTTATCGCAAACCATGAGGCATGCAAGGTGCGCTCTTGACTTCTCCCATTAATCTTCTTCTATAAAAGCCAAAATGGCCACCATCTTTGTGTTTTTCTCAAATTTCCCCTCTTTTTTCCTCCTCTGGTTAATGAACTGCAAGAAAATATAAAGTTGCATTCCTTGGTCATGAATCCAGAGAGAATCAGTCAGTTATATATTGAGAATAGTAGGACACAGCAGCACAAGTCCAGTACTTTACCTCTAAATTAACCTTCAAATTCATGCAGATTCGCATGATAAAGAAGCCTTAATCCTCTCCACGGTGCAGGCAATCAAGTTGTTAACAGTTGCCACTGAGCCGAGAGATAGTTTTGCTGTAGGAACTGAATCAACCAAAATCTGGAATGCAACAGTTAGAAGAGATCCACCTGCAGCCTCCTCCATGCCTCCTACATGCGCTCCAGTTCCATCGGGAAGAACAGCAAACCCTGAAGGAAGAAGTGCTACATAGTCTGGATCGCCTCCATTAAGTACGACGTTCATTGCAACAATATCAACCGGTGCATAGATTACGAAAGAGGCTGTTTGATCAGCGCAACTCTCTTGTAAAATCAGCATGTTGCTCTGGCTCGAATTCGCGCTCTATAATTGTGCATGTATTAGATCAATTAAATTATTGGTAACAACAGTAGACTAATTATGATCATAGAAGGACAACTGCATAATAAGAACAAAGATTTTCGTATGATACTTACATTAACTCGAAGTAGAGATACACAATTGCCTGTATCCCGGCCATTAGCAATGTGTGCCATTTCTTGGACAACTCCACCATTTGATAGAATATCCCACTGTATTTTAAGCAATCAAGTCTTAGAATGAGATCCAATAATTTAATTAGGGAGTACAAATTGAAACTAGTTTTATTCTTTCAATTTCACTTCACAGGAATAAAAGAAAAATTCGAAGCAAGAAAATTGAGGATCCAATACTCCTGATTATTATACCTCATTTCGAGTGCTCTCGTCACGAAGAAAATCAAAAACCCTTTTTGGAGGAACTGGAAGCCAGAAGGAAGTTGCAGCACTAAGCACAATCCCAGGAGGCCTCCCTGGATCATCTACACTCTTCCTTGTCATGACCCTAACATCATCAGCTCCAGTTCCAGATAGTGTAGTCCAAGTATGAGCAGTAGAGGCGCTCACTCCAGCACAGAAGCTTATCACCATTCTCTCTGCCAGCTTCATCATACTCTTTCTCCCTTCTTGATTAGTAATCACTGTGAATAAACAAATTAATGGGCTATAAGTCCAGGGCCAAGCATATCATCCAGTACAATGTTACCTATTAAGAATGAAAAACTACGTAGTATATATTACCACCAACATCGCCAGCAGGAATATTTGTTGCCATGGCACTGGCAAGGCGCTCGCATTGCCGATCTAGGGTTGCCACCCATCGTTTTGCCCCGAATGCATGTCCTGAGCTAACAAGTTGCTTGTATAGATTATGAACACCTCTATCATCCACCTCTACATGTTCAACCCATGTAACCTACGGTATGAAGAAATTCGATTACAAACGTAGCAAAAACAAATCATTGCTTATGGAAATGGTGCAGCTTAACTAAAGTAGAGTATAACAACTTCCAACAATAATGAAGTGTTCACCTTGGAGTATCCATTGAGCATTTCTTGAATCAAACATCCAGATGGCCTCCTTCGACACCTAGCTCCCGGACTAGGGCGTAAATTGTCCAATGAAACATCAACCACTGCCCAAGTACCATCGGCATGTTGTTTACAGTACCTCACAAAGTAACTTTCTCGGGTAGGAACAAGTGGAGTTGGAAGTTGAAATTCAGCCGTCATCTGGATAGAACTCAAACAATTAGTTATATATTCTTGGAGAGAATGATATCATATATGACCTTCACATATTTAGTTTCATGATTCTGAACTCCACACCTAAAATGTCAGGGATGTGAAATAAATATATCGACTATATTTTAAATCAAGTATCGGGTTATATCCGCCGTTAATCAAGTTAGCGAAGGTGTTGCCATTTGGAAGATAATTGAAGAAAATTTACGTATATTACCACTTGCAAGGCACCATTATAGTTCCCTGCAACTCCTGTTGATAACACTTCCAAAGTCAAAGCCCTTGAGACTATGCCGGAAAACAATGTAGACCACTGATTCTGAAAGCCAAGACATTATCAAAAATTAATATTGAATCAAAATGTATTTATATTCTTAAATGTTGTATACTTTGCAAAATAATTAAAGGAACCTCACCACATCCATGAGATACTCAACAAGGTTGATGTGGTTCATGATAACAACAGCAGACTCTCTTGAAGCCTCACATTTAAAACCAGTAGGTTTAGGCCCAATACCACGAGGAAATATCCTTACGTATTCATCTTCATCTAATACTGCATTTGTTCCATCAAGGCTACCCATCCATAAGGGTTCATCCATTTGGGCCATTCTAACTAGCTCCTCCATGGCTGCAACTGCAAGCTCAATTATCATGGGCTTATCAGCCTCAGTAGGAGCAGTTATCGACCTAAGTAGGTCTCCAGCTCCATAAATCTCCCCTCCAATGCCTGGCTGTCCACCAAAATTCCCAACACCAAGGTCAAGTGGACGTGGAGGCATCGGAGCCGATATAAGTGGATAGTTCACCACAGGCTTGCCAACATACTTAGCAGCGATTGCTGAAATACGGTCAATCTGCGAACAAAAGGAAACAGATTAAATTTTGAAGATATGATCAGGATTTGTTACAAAATCCAACAACAAGATAAACCTAATAAATGGACCTCTTCTCTTAATCTGGCATTTTCCAGTCTCAAATGATGTTCATCAAAGGACATTTCTCCAATGGCAGTAGGCCCTCCACAATTAGGACACGAGGCATTGCTAAGAGCTTCTCTGTACCGCATGTTGTCAGCCCTAAGCTTTTCATTCTCATTTCGAAGCTGTGTGTTTTCATGGCGCTCATGCTGGGTCTGTAATGAAAAAGAATTCAGCTCAACATTTAATTATTAGGAGGTTTGAGAAATATCCGAACCCCCCTAAAGAAAACTTTCCAAGAGGAGACCAAGATATTGTAACCGCCCCTTGATGTAATTAAGATAGCCCCACAAAAAAAAAAAAAAAAACAGAAGGCAATTTGTGGTATTTTATTTTATGGTATAAATTAGTAAATTCTAGGCTAAGGTTATGCACAAACGTTATACCTTCATTTGGGTGCGCTTATTTTGGAACCAAAATTTGACTTGCAATGGCTCTAACCCTAATTCTCGGCTTAACTCCTTCCTTTGCTTGTCATCTGGGTGTGGACACTCTTTGAAGAAACTAAGACCAAAAACGAAGAAGAGTTCATTACAAGTTATATTTGTCAACAAAGGCAATAGAACATTACCATATAAAGAAGTATATAATTTGATTAAGGTGGGGCTTACGCTTCCATTTCTTGGATCTGATGCTGAGTGTGGCGATGATAACGCTTCTTTTTGGGGCGTGGATCTTGATCATCACCGGATGCACCATCTTGGTTCTCACTGCCTGATTTAGTGTTGGTACTATCAAATTCATCATCTCTGATCCGAGCCATGTCGCCTTCAGGTGTGTTTTGTGTCATGTCTAGACGGTGAAGCTGACCTTCCATCATGTTTGGCTGGAACATTATCTACAGATCTTTAAGATTCCTGAAGCTTATTGTTTTTCAATCTAACAACATAATGGAAATTAATTTCCACACACAGAAAGCTAATGTTCTAATGCCAACATATAGCTACATATATGTATGAGAGAGAGGTGCTAAAAGGATATTTTATAATATTCAAAAGTCAAGGACTTGTGGGGAAACCACGTTTGAAAACTGCTTAAAAGTAGAAAATTGTTAGATCCTGTAGAGGACAAGAAGGCCCATGTCAAAATAATAGATTCTCAAGTCCCTCTCTCTCCCTCTGTGTCCGTGTGAAGAAAAGAGCAAAGCCCTTTACGCGTTTTGCAAGTATCGAGAAGGATTTTGCTTAAAGAAAACAAATTTGTCCTTCTAAAAGCCAAATAACAAACATAATACACCTTTTTAACTCCTGAACAGTAGCAGAAGAAGAAGAAGAAGAGATCTGATGTGTTGAAAAATGTTAAGGGGGTGTAAGGAAATTAGTATGGGGTCGTTAAGAAATGAAGAATCATGTATAATAACCAAACAAATATTTAAGAAAAGTGGATCATAAAGCTTAAAAGGCACAAATAGCAGAGAGGAAGGACATGGAAAAGAACTCATGTGCAGACCTGACCAAGAGCAAGTCCTGAAGACGATCCAAACCCACCAGCATTTCCATTAACCCCAATCATAGATGGCATGTTTCTTGCCGGAATCATCATTCCCGCTGGCATATTCACAATCCACAAACCCTAATGAAGTTGTATATACTATGTATAAATATGTAAATGTGTGTGTGTCTTATAGATAGCTTAACTCCCTCTCCTTTCTTACTCTACTACTTATATATGTTCTTGGATCAGAGGGAATGGATTTTTTTTCACGGATTTTCTATCAGAGTTTAGAAAAACAGACAGGGCTGACTATGGTTCTCTTTTACCGTAGAAATGGGTTTCTGTCTCTCCACGTTTATCTGGTTCTTACGTACATATATGTAAGAGAGAGAGAGTATATAAGAAGTTTAAGTTAACAATTTTTGACAGATAAAAATCTGACTAAACCCAAAAATCCAAACATAAATCCCACATAACGCCCAACTAAGATCACGGAGAATCCAAATTTGCCTTCCCAGTTTCCTTTCCTTCTTTAGCTCTATCTGTTCCATGGAAAAAAAAAAAAACCAGAATGAGAGAACTACATGCAAGAGAGAGATATATGTTAAAATGGGTGGTTTTGCAAACCCACTGATTCTTTAAAAGTGAAAAATACAGAGAAGACTGTGACACTCTCCTGAGAAAACCTACCAATACAAGAAATTTACTTGCCAAAAGAATAAAAATGAAAGTCTTGACTGAGAAGATTTTTCTTTTCTGTTTTTTTTTTTTTGGATCTGGTTTTGAGGTTATCTTGTGGAAAAGAGAGCAGTATTTGGGTCTGCTTTTGTGGTTTCTCAGTAGATTTTGGTAAGAACTTCTATGGTAAGAAGTAGGTGTGTGGGATATGGAGATAGAGTCAAGGCAAGAAAAAGACTGGGAAAAAAATTAAAAAAAAAAGTAGAAAGCAAGAAGAAGATGAAGAATCAAAGGGACCTGGGAAGCGAAGAAAGCAATGGAAGCGAAGAGAAAGAGAAAATTGTGGCAGCAAGGAGTTATTGCAGAGCGTCTTGAGAGGGTGCAATAGCATTTAATGGTGGAGAGGTGTAATTGCCATGGAAAGAGAAAGAGCTCGTTTGGTTTTTTTAATTCCCCCCCTAGTAGAGTGTATGGTGCAAGGAATGACGGCTACCAAAATTTCTCTACATATATATATTTTCCTTGTATAATTGTTTACTCTCTATAACAACTAAAATATAATTCAATTTTAGACTTAGGAGCTATAGTCTCTTTCATTTTGCAGCAGATAATGAATGGGGCAACACGCTTTTCCAACTACCCCGCTGGGAGGCTGAAGATCATCACTATCTTGATCATTGCATGTAAAAAACTGTAACCTGCGTACAAAAATAACATATTATCTTAATCTTTATTTATGAGATATTCTGTTGTTAAGTTTCTCAAGTTTATTCAGCCGTCTTTCACGATCATATGCCAAATTTCTGTGTAAAAAAAGGATTCCTTTTGTAATTAATTTCCTTGACGAGAGGAAATAAACAACAATTCGAAAGAGTAGCATGACAGGCGGGTAGTCGTCATGGAAAGTAAGGGAATTTATGATATTATTATTGATTTGATTATGAGTTGATATATAAGTTTCTAGCTTGATAAATATGGTTTGGAGTGTGTAGGGAAACAGTTTTATTGATGAATTAATTAAATTTATTATTTATCTAAAGAAAGAAATTTTTAGCAAATTTAAATAGTTCGTTTGTTTCAATCAAATCATGATTGAAGGTTAGTGAATTGTATTTTGTGGTATTAAGGTTGTGAATTTGGTGATTTTATGTTTATTATTATTATTATTATCGTCGTCGTCTTTATGATAAATGTTGTCCGAATTGTTATATTGTTGCGATTTATTTTTCATGGGAGAATTAATTAAATTTAGTGTTCATCTACTATTATTCTATAGCAAAAAATTTATTACTAATCAAAGTGTTAATAAGTTAATTTCTTTTTCAAAAGAATTACTGATGAAGTTATATTAGCTTTCAGTTTATTAAGTTTATTAATTGTCGTTGTAAATGATTGTTGTTGTATTATGATTTTAGAGATTCATTAAGTAAATTAAATATTCAAAAGATTATAATTTAATTACAATGTTTTGTCCTTAAAATAATTGCCACAAATCTCATGTAAGAACCTTAACTAACTAAAATATTTTTGTATCTATCTAACCCCAAGATCCACATATCTAATTCTCATTTAATAGTTTAGATCCATTAGGTCTTTTTTATAGGTAAATATTTTATTTTAGAGTTTTAAAAATATAAAATATTTAATAGATTTTATATAGAAGTTTTTTTTACTCTTACACGACTATAAATCTATAATATATATGACGTTTACAGTATCTATATTGTATTATATATACAATTAAATTTAAGAATATGTGTGTGTATAAATTTATTTTTTCTTTTAAAAAAACCAATCATATTAGGGAAACTATATCTGCAAAGAGAAAAAATATCTCTGGTCCAAATGTTTGCCAAAACAGTAGTTGCAATTTAAAGGAAAAAATCATTATATACTATACATATGTAATTTATGTAGTACAATATAGTTGTACGTACCACGTAAATATTAATAATGGATTTGTAATGTTTTTGCAATGATTTTTATTTATTTATATATGTGATGAATTCTCTACATCAATCACAAAACTGAATAGATGCCATAATTTAATTACTCCATTAATTTTTTTTAAGCAATCAACAACAAACGTGATCTATTGTAAATTAATGTTTTTCTTATAGTAAATATGATTAACGTGTGTGTGTGTGTTAATTCTATATTAACAAAAAATGTATTCATACACATGTGGCAATTACCTTTTTTATGGAAAGCCAATTATTTAAAATTCAGAAACCCTATATTTTATATTTTATCATTTATGGATTTACATTCAATTTGTATGAAGAATGTCATAACTCATTTTTGGGTTATTCCCCAATTCATATTTTTTCTCTCTTCAAAAAAATAAAATACAAAAAATATTATCAAAAAATATAACAGTGAAAAAAAGATGTCAAAATGCTCAGAAAATGGTTAAAAAGTGGTTGAGGTTTAAAACTACAAAAATTAAAATTTGACGGTATATCGTTGACTGATGAGAGCCCTGTTGATGAAGAAAATTTAATTTGAGAAAGAAAAGTCCAAAATCAGATGTTTATGTACTCATTTAAATTTTATTAAAGGTTTAATTGAATTTATGAAGGGTTTGATTACAAGAAAAATTGATTTTGAAGTCAATTTAGGCTTTAATTGGAAGATATTAAAGTTCTGGGGCCAAATTATAATTTTTTAGAGTTAATTTGATCAAATCAGGGGCTTAATTGCATAAATATTGAAGTTTGATGGTCAATTAAGGACTTAATTAAAGAAATCTGAAACCAAGGACCAAACTGGAAAAGGCGCGTAAATAGAGGGGTTGTAATTAAACCGTATCAGGGGCCAAATTGAAGAAATTAGAAGTTTATTACTCAATTGAGGGTCAAATTGCACAAATTTGAGACCAAGGATCGATTTGGAAAAAGCGGCCAACTTTAAGGCCGGCAATTGAATTTGACAAGGATGCAATTGAATTGATTTTTAAAATCAAAATTGCAATTGAGGACTCGATTGAACAAATCATAAATTGAGGACTGATTTGTACTTTAACATAAGTTTGGCGCCGTTTTCATTTAAATGAAACGGCGCGTTTTGCCCAAAACAGCGTTGTTTCATACACTGTTAAAAAAAAAAAAGGAAGCCCGAAATGGTGATGTTTTGAACGGCACTGTTGGTCTTCTTCTTCCTCTGGACGCGCGAAGCAGGGGAAGAAGAAGATTTTTCTTCCTCTGTTTTCCACCGCCTTCCCCTTCAAAAAGACGCCGACTCCCTTTCAAAAAGACGCCGACCAAGGACCCCCACTTGCCCAAACTTTTCACGTGTTGGAGGGGCGGTGGAGGGGCGGCAGCACAGTGACCGCCCCGGTCCCTTCCTCCCCTGTTTTTGCCTATAAAAACAGGGGAATGGAGAGCAAAAAAAAAGGGAGCACAAGGAGAATATTGGCCAAAATTGCAAAAATAAACAAAAATTTTATTTTATTTGTCTTTTAGTATCCGGGGTACGACATTACACGTAATGCGTATTTCGGATAGTAAATTCTTTTTTAGGACGCAAAAACGGTTAGGTTTTTACCCCATTAAGATAAGAACCTCCTTATTAAAGAGGGCTTTTCTTGAAACATAGACAGACCAACAATTAGAAAATGTAATAAGACTATATTTTTTTATCAGACAACAAAACAATGCAGCTTACCTTAGGTAGGGCGTAGTTGGGGTGCTAATATCTTCCCTTTACGCAACCAATCTTCATACCTGATCTCTGAAACCAGTTAGGATTCTTAGTGACCAGAATACTAGGTGGCGACTCCCATTTAAATTTTCCACTGATGAGAGACAAGAATTCCTTGTCTCTCAACATTTACCAGATAAACAATTCCATTTTACCTGAGATGGTGGATGATCATCGCGACGCCGCACACATGCGACAGAATGGCGACTCCACTGGGGACCTTGTGGACTAAGCATTGTTTTTGTCTGATTATTGTGTTTTATTGTTTGGTTTGTGTCATTGTTAATATGTATCTCCTCATTTGCTCATACACTTTTATTTTGTACATATTTGTTCATACATTATAAAATTGCTTCATGCATCATTCGCATTTTGTACGAGTTACATTGAAAACTCTAAGTTAAGTGGAGACTAGCAGCTTACCTTACGACTTTTAGTCAAGGTTTAAGTTTGTGTAAACCCCAACTCTTCGTTCAGTGCTTAGACTGGTAATGATTGGTCCATATGCCATCTCATTACCTATCGAGCCCCTATATTGCCTTCATGAGGGTGATCACTAGGACAGCAAGAGACCCTTTTAGAGACTGAATAGTCAACCTACCCTTGTCATGCATAAAAGAATTAGAACTTGCTTTTAGGGTGTATGCGTGTTGTTTTGCATCAAAACAAGTCGTTCCTGAAGCATCTTGAAATCAAGACTTGCGGGTGACACAATGGTCGTTACTCGGAAAATTTCCATTGTAGAGTTTAGGCAAGAATCAAGATTTTTGTTTCATCATACAAAAGTCACGACCATAGGTCACCCCTCAAAGGGTGAGTTCATCATATAAAAGATACTCATACATTTGTATCATCCAAAACTTTTGAGCATAACTTTTGCTCACAAAACTACAACACGAACAATCCTTCGGTGTTTTCCTTTCTTCCTAAACCATATATAATCTCATATGTTCTCAAGAATTTTTGGGAATTCAAAGTTTAGTACAAAAAACAGAAATCATATTGATGTTTGTCCAAAACAAACGAATTCTGAAAATTCAAGTGATTTCTTAGAAGGGTAACCATACACCTATAAAACTTGAAAGAAAAAAACAAAACAAAAACAAAAACAAAGAAAAAAACAAAAAAAAACCCTATGAGGTGACTCAAAAGTTGAGTTTTATTTGAATGAATAAATCATTTTGCATACTCACATGAAATCAAGGCTTACCGCTCCTAAATGCATGCATTTGAGATGAGGAAATGCCATCATTGATAATCCTTTTACAAGGCTGAAATACATCCATTGCAGTCCCATTTTGAACCTGGTAACGTTTTTTGGAAATAATCTTGCCTAGGATCACACCCCACACCAGGGGGCAAGTGCCAAAAAACAACTGAGCTAATTATACTCAACCAAACAAAAATGAAGAAAATAAATAAATAGCCCAAACCCGACATTGTGGGGGCATGACAGACCATTTTGGAAAGAAATCCAAAAGAAAAAGGTCAGGCAATAAGCATAAGTAATCCTTAGTCTTAAAATCCCTTAAACGCCTTTCGAGCCTGCAAAATATCTTTTTCTTCATAACCAATAGCCAAAGCCTACATTACGTACCTAATCAAGCCATTTCCGATCAAAGGCAAGCAATCTGGATCGGTAGGCAGTGCTTTTTCATGTGAATCAAATCATTATTCATGTAATTAAAATAAATGCTTTGAACCGATTCGGTTCTCATTAACCCTCAAATTGAAATTTAAACTTTTTGTGACCAACCAGATGTCACTTCATCTTTAACCCAAAAGCAAGATAAAAAGCTTTCATCACTTCAAGAACCTCTCCATATGAATCACTTGAATTTCTTCAGAACGAGTTTGTTTTGAATCGAGATCAAAATGATTTCTGTGTCTGAAATAGCTTTGAAATTCCAAAAATTCAGTTTGAAAAAAACTCATTGTCAAACCTTCCTTCACATAGCCTCATCTCCAAACCCGAATTGAACATTTGGGGGGCATGATCAAGCTGGGGGGTAATCAAACCTTGAGATAAATGTTGCAGGACAAAGAAGTATGATGGCATCAAAACCCTTCCAGATGTCCAGCTCGCATGATGTGACTTGAGTAAGCAAGAACGAAAAAGCCATCGAAGTTTACATGCATATCAAACAAAAATTTTATTTTGTTTGTCTTTTAGTATCCGGGGTATGGCATTACACGTAATGCATATTTTGGATAGTAAATTCTTTTTTTCAGACACTATAAAACGGTTAGGTTTTTACCCTATTAAGATAAGAATCTCTTTATTAAGGAGGGCTTTTCTTGAATCATAGACAGATCAACAATTAGAAAATGCAATAAGACTATAGTTTTTTATCAGACAACAAAACAATGCAGCTTCCTTAGGTAGGGTGTAGTTGGGGTGCTAATACATTCCCTTTACGTAACCAGTCTCTGTACCCGATCTCTGAGACCAGTTAGGGTTCCTAGTGACCAGAATACTAGGTGGCGACTCCCATTCAAATTTTCCACTGATAAGAGACAAGAATTCCTTGTCTCTCCACATTTGCCAGATAAACAATTCCATTTTACCTGAGATGGTGGATGATCGTCGCGACGTCGCACACGTGCGACAAAGAATTAATTTCAAAAGTTTATATATAAATCTTTTTTTCTTAATAAAAATAACACTATTTCTCAAACTCGATGAGATTTTAATCCCGAATCTTACTTATATGCTCATACCATCTAAACCAAGTTTAGACGATTTCCTTCCTCAAATGAAAAGGTTATAGATTGTCATCTATAAATACCAAGTGAAGATAAGGAATAATATCCAAGAAGTTGAATATATTTACATTACTATAATTGTATCTAGTGGAGGTTTTCAAAGACTAAGTTCCTATCTAGATGATATTAAAACCACACCGCCCTGATGATTAAATGTCTTTAGAAAAAAAAATTATTAGTTTTTTTCTTAAAGATTTGATCAAGAAATTGAGCAAACCTCTTGGTCAGCAAGCCAACCCTTTAAGATTATTGAAGTATTTTTATAAAAATAAAAAATACATTATTTATAACATCACCATCCCTCAAACAACTCATGGAAATGGTTTCCATGCATGTTGTTAAACAATCCAAATTAACAAAGAGAAATACAAAAATAAAAGAGAAGGAGGCTAGGGTTTCATTGATATTGCATGAACATTTTATTCTGAAGAAAAATTATGTTAACCTAAATACAAAGAGATTATATATAGGCTAAAAAAAATATTATTCTACCCTTAATAAAAAAACAAAATAAAATATATTTCTTAACATCTCCCCTCAAACTCACGATGCGACAGCTACAAGCATTGAGAGTTTGTCAACTAGAAAACAAAAAAGGAAATAGAATGAGACTTGGTAAAAAAATCTACAATCTACAAAGAAAAAGAAACAAAAAGCAAAGTAATGGTGTCATGCTTGAGATGATGATGAATAAGATGGAAATCGATCTCAATGTGCGTAGTTCATTCATAAGAAATTAAGTTATGAGCAATGAATAGAATTATGGTTGTCACAATACATGGGAGTAAAATGAGAAAGAGAGACTCTCATATCCACAAGTAACCAATGTAACCAAACAATCTCTTTGATAGTCGATGTCATAGCATGATATTCTACTTCGATTGAAGATTGAGAAACAATAGATTGTTTCTTGCTCTTCCAATAAATAATAAAATCACCTAAAAAGATATGGAAACCAGTAACAGACTTATGATATGTGGGATCACTACCATAATCAACATCAGAGTATGCACGAAGCTCCAAAAAAGAGGTGGATGGAAGTAAAAGACTCTAAAAGACTGTACCTGAAGATATCATATAATACGAAGAACAGCTACCCAATGAACAATAGTAGAAGAAGCAACAAACAGACTAACAACATATGCAATATCTAGACGAGTAATAGTGAGATATATCAAACTCTCAACAATAGTACAGTATAAAGTAGGATCTGACTAAGGTAAACCATCAGAAGAAGAATACCTTATGTTAATCTTAATGAGAGTATCTACAATCTTATTATCAGTAAGTCTAGGGCGCTCAAAAATATCTGCAATATATTTTAACTGAGAAAGAAGGTAACATTTGGGTGAGTAGGCTACCTCAATACCCAGAAAATATCGTAGATAACCAAAATCCTTCATTTCAAACTATCTAGCTAATTTTGTCTTCAAAAATGAAATATCATCAATGTCATCAATATATAAAGATAGAATGATACGACTTGCATCAGTGCATTTAATAAAAAAAGCAGAATCATTACTACAAGAAACAAATCTAAAAGAAGAGATCACAACGGAAAATTTTTCAAACCAAGTACGAGGTGCTTGTTTGAGACCATATAACGCTCTCTTGAGCTTACAAACATACTCAGAGTCATGTGAAACCCTAGAAGATGGTGTCATATAAGCTTCTTCTTAAAGATCTCCATTCAAGAAGGTATTTTTAACATCAAGTTGAGAGATATACCACTGACGAACTGAAATTAATATAATAAGAGTATGAATAGTAGTCATTTTTGCAACAGGGGCAAATGTCTCCTCACAATCTATATCATACTATAAAGAGTATCTTTTTGCAACCAACCTAGCTTTATATCGCTCAATAAACCTATCAGAATTAATCTTGATCTTATAAACCCAACACCAACCAACAACACTTTTACCAGGAGGTAAAGGAACTAAATCTCAAGTATCTATCTTATGCAAAGCAGAAAGTTCCTCATCCATAGCTTGCTGTCAAAAATTATCAAGAATTGCCTCTTTATAGGAATAAAGCTCAGAGAGATAGTGAATAGAAGCTAAAAATGAAGTAAATGATGAAGAATAACAAGAATAAGAAAAATCTTGTAACTTTATAGACGTACAAATATGTATGGATTCACGTAGAGGTGGATCCACAATCTCAAACAAATCTTGAGGGACCGTAAAAAAATGAAGCTTCAGGTGTGTCCGAGAATAAAGTATTAGTACCTGCAGAATGATCAATATGAATTGGTCGAACATGAGGAGGAGTATTTGAGGTACTAGGAACCTGAGATGATAAACTACCAAAATCCTCAGAAAACGGTCTATATGAATAAGATCATATATAGTCAAGCTATGAGTAGTGGATGAAATAGAAAAGAAAGGTATATGCTCATTAAAAACAACATGACGAGACATAAAGTTTCTGAGATATTATATCAAAAAAACGATACCTCTTTTTACCTTCATCATAACCAAGAAAGACACAACTAGCAGATTAAGAGGACAACTTATTGTGTTCTACATAAGGATAAAGAACGAATCAATACAACCAAAAACTCTAAAGGATGAATAATCAGGGCATACCCATACAACTTTTTGAAAAGAGAAAAACATAAAATATAAAAAGATGGAATTGTATTAATGAAACTTACAATAGTAAGAACAGCTCCTCTCCAAAACTGACTAAGAACAAAAGCAAATAACAAGAGAGAATGAGCAATTTCGACAATGTGCCTATGTTTTTTTTCAGCAACTCTATTTTTCTTAGGAGTATATGTACATGAAGTTTGGTGAATGGTCCCATCTAAGGCAAGCAACTCATAAAATTTATTAGAGGTGTATTCCTCTTCTAAATCACACCTAAAACATTTGATAACAGCAGAATATTGAGTTTTGACAAAAGTTCAAAAGGTTGTATATATCTCAAAGAATTCAGAATGATGTTTCATTAAATAAAACCAACAATAACTAGTGATCATCAATAAATGAAACATAATATCAAGATCCTTCTTTTATGGTAATAGGATAAAGTCCCCATATATCAGAATGAATCAAATCAAATGAGAAAGAAGAAACATAAATACTTCGAGTAAAAGGTAAAGCAGAAAATTTTGCTAGTTTACATCCATTACAATAAAAAATATCAAAAGTTTGTAAATTTTCTAAAGCACCTGTGGATGCCAAAAATCTCGAACGAGAAGACAAAATATGACCTAGACGAGAATGTCATAAATAAAAACTAGAAAAGGATGGAATCAAATGAAAAGAAAACAAATCAACACTAGTAGTAGTAGTAGTAGTAGTAGTAGTAGTAGTAGTAGTAGTAGCAACAACAATAACAATTGGCGCTTTTAACTCATCCAAAATATATAGTCCCTTCTCCCTACAGCTTGTCCCAATCAGCTTTTGATATTGCAGATCCTGAATATAACAAAAGGAAAAGGAAAAAATGGCTAAATAATCACATAATTGACCAACAAAAATAATATTCAATCTAAGTTTTGGAATAAGACGAACATTAGGGAGAGACAAGTGAGGTATGACAATAGAACCAACACCTATTAAGGGCATAGAAATGTCATCAGCAGTTATAACAAGAATAGAAGGCGAATGGGATATAGTAGTAAAAGATGAAGAATCTAGAGACATAATATGGAGCACCAAAATCTAAGACTTATTCAAAATGTGATATACATGAGCATTTATGAGGCAACTGACCTACAAAAAAAGAAACGGACATTGCTTGTGGCTATAAGAAGAGAAATTTCTAAAATTACTCAACCAGAGTACTAGGATCGGTGATAGGACTTGATAAAACTACTACTGCAGTATTGTAGTATGGTGGTTTATAACCCTGAGGTGGTCTATGAGCATTAGATTATGACTGGCTACTAAGCTTCTAAGCTTGATTCTGGTATGATGAATCGTGTTTACACTAAGTCTTCAAATGACCTTTCTGTTTATAAAAACTGCACTCGTTGAAGGCATCCTTTGTGTAAGGCTTATTCTGATTATTAGAGAATGATATAGAGAGTACTGTTAGTATAGAAGGATTAGAAGCAAAAAGAATTCTTTTTTCAGAATAAGACTGAAGATGTATTTCTTCAACCAATAACTCACTGACAACAGAGTCAACAGAAGGCAGTGAAGAACAATGCAAAATTAAACCTTTAATTCCTTCAAAATTACTGTGAAGTGCCGTTAAAAATTTGTACCAATCATTGTTGCTCTCTACGAGCAATATAGGCACCACATGCCTTTAATTCTACTAATTCTATAAGAATCAGTTGATTCCAAAGATCTGTTATAGTAGAATAAAACTCATGAATACTCATAATTTTTTGGTGAAGAGCTCATATGTCATTTTCTAATTGATTCTGCTTTGTAAAATTGGATTGTGTGAATAACCTTTATAGATGATCCCAAACTTTCTTTGTTGTCTCATACTTCGCCAACTAAGTATCTATGGAATGCAAAACAGAATTGTTAATCCAGGTAATAATCTTTGCATTGTTTGTTTTTCATGTATCTATCAAAGCAGCATAACCCTCATCAGTATTCCTAGTTATCACATAATTTCCACTAACATATCCCCACATCTTTTTACTTATAAGGAAATTTCTCATTACATAACTTCAACATGAATACTTCTTTCCATCCAACAACACACTCACAGACTGAATCGAAACATCTCTCTTTCAGTAGCCATAATCAATAAACAAAGAAAACCATAATGCAAGAGAATAGAAAAAAGAAATATCAAATTGTAGAAACTGAACAAATATCTTCTCGAAGTTATACGATCACTCTAAAAAATTGCAAAAACAAAACATAAATACAAAATTATAGAAACTGAAGGGAAGACGAAATACCAAATTAAAAAACTAAAAGGAAGACGAAATATCATAGATTATATATAGATTAAAATAAAAATATTATTCTACCCTTAATAAATAAAACAAGATAAAATATATTTCTTAACACATGTAACTTAGTAAAAGTTTTTATAATGCACAAGGCACCATGTCCAATTGTCATTAGCAAGTACTTAGGTAGTTAAAAAGTTTTAGAGATCAAGAAATTAATATTTTCTCCATCTATCTATCTATTTATTTGTAGATAGATAGAGAGATAGATGGATGGATGGATGGATAGAATCGATAACGTCTTATATCATTAAAAGAGCTAAAAAATTTGTTAAAAAAGAATCACATGCATAAAACCAATTGAAATTTCATGTCAAGTGCAGGTTAGTCTGTTAATTAGTAAAGTGATATGATTTTCTTCAAGTGATCTAAAATCGATAACACTCACCATTTGGATGGGAGATATAAATAAGAAAAACAAAATTCACCTGCAAGTTTATACAAACCAAGTCAATTATATTACAAGAATTTATCTCATTGACTAATTATATCGAATTGTTTGATGGAAAAAAAAAAAAACAACTTCATTCTTTGGCAAAGCATAATGAAGGATGTGTTAACATCTCAAGGACTTGATATTAATGCTCTTGAAGATGCTAAACTTGAACACAACCTAGAAGAAAGCAACGAGTAAGATTTGATTGGCTTTGGCTCTAGAGAATAAGTATAATGTCCTAAGTGAGTTGACACCTGGAGCCATATGGGAAAAGTTCGAGAGTATTTATATATGTTTCCAATTCATTTACTAATCATCTGCTTTTAAAATTGGATTTGTACTGCTTTATGAAGGGTGAAGGAATGAGCATGCTGAAAGAACAACTTTATGTTTGAATTATGTGGCTGTAGTTTTACTAGAGAATGGTCATGGGTTTTTTAGAACAAAAAATAATGTTGGTGGTTCTTTTTTAAAACAAAATCATGATTATCATGGTAAGGATATGAAACGAAGAGGTAGATTTGATAAAAATAACATTAGATCAAATTCTAGACCTTGAGAGGATTGCAATAATAAATAATCCTTTATAGTATCATAGAAAAGGCCATATTTAGTATCATTGCGAGAAGATGAAAGTCAACTCAGAAGAGTTGAAGCAAACTTGCAAGAAGTCTAGGGATGAAGCGATTGCCATGGTAGATGAGAGAAACGATGATTATGATGTTCTCATGGTTCATAAGAGCAAGGAAGTTTTGAAAATTCATAGTTTTGAATCCATTTGAGCCCCCCGACAAATATAGATAAACAAAGAATATTATGCCCCGGTTTGGTTTTTCTCTCGTCAATACATCGACCATCCAACCATATGTTTAACCTTTAACTTAAATCCTCCATACTTTTTTGTCTCCTGTAAAATTCTTTTTCATTATTTAAAAGTTTTTTTTTCCCTGTATTAGCTTAAATACGGTTGAATCAATATTAATGATAGGTGTTGTGCTTAAGGGGAAAATTGAGTGCAATTGTTGCACAATCTATTAGATACCATGGAAAAATTATTGCAATTTGCAATTTATACGTGAAATATATGAATATTGTATCTCAAAACAGCTTGACGTAATGATATTCAATGTCTCCTGTCAATAGGTAACGAAGAATTTAGTGTCTCAACTAATACCATTTCTCTTATCAAATTTTTTTATTTTTATTTTTAAATTATTTATAACATTTATGATAAACAAACATGTCATCACTACCAGAAAATTATAAAATAATTATGAAATTGCCGACAGAATAGTTTGTATCGATAGAATCGATAAACAAACATGTAAAATGAATAAACAATTTTTTCATCACGGGATATTTCACGGTGTAATTTATTTTTTTGTGGTGTATTTTTATTGTTGAACCCGTTATTTATAAATTTAAAAAAATCTAAACCTAAATCTAAAAACATAACAAGAATAAAAAGAAAACTTAAAATTTCCTTTTGTTAGGTGAGATGAAACACACAGGAAAGAATTGGCTTGTGAATTTAAGGGAACCCAACAAAGTTGATATGGATTTTGATTTGTCAAGACACTATAAAAATCTATGGAGATTTGTAGAGAAAGAAACAAATACGAAGGATAATCCCCTTATTTATCATATATTAATTGTTCCAATTGTAACGCATTTATTATTAGGTGGATATTGGTGTGTAAATACATGTGAGTTTACACAGGGCCGTCGCGTTAAGGAATGACAGCACCAATAAATACTGAAGACCTTGCATTTTGTAGAAAACGATATGCTACATAAATCCTCATTGACTTTACATGTCACGCCAGACCTAGCTAGCCTTCTCTTTTCTCTCTTTTTCCCCTCTTGCCTCTCATCGAGAGCTACCTGGGTTGCCACATGATCTTGGAATACCATCGTATTAATTTGGTGCACGAAAAAAGAATGATTAGGAATTAATCAACATCCACTTTGGATTGTGCTTTATATATATATATATATATATATATATATATATATATATATATATATATATATATATATATTTGGAACCAATTTATTGTTTTTTATTATACTAAGTCATGCACCCTCTTGGCTCATAAGAGTTTTTTTCCCCCTCAAATAATATATCCCTTGGAAAGCACGTGGAATTAAATGTTAGAATTAAGTTTATAATCCAATATATATATATATGCAAAAAAAAAAAACAATTATCTAAGTTTCATACTTTACTTATTTGTTCTATCTTTAATCAGAATTTATTAAAAAAAAATGTAGAACAAAATATAGGAGTAGTTTTTTGCAGAACAAAATATTTGTGTGTGTTAATTGCAGAGAGATGTTTATCGTTGATTCAAATTTTATCTTGTAATTCTAAAAAGTTAATAAAAAAAAATATTTAAGAAAATTATAATCAATATTGAGTTTTTTATTATAAAATTTGACTTTCACATATGATGAATTTTGTTTTTGTTTTTTTGTTACAAGAAAAGAGATATTAAATCTCATTTCTAGTAATAAATAAATAAATAAACGAAAAGGCATCAATTTGATTTTGAAAAACTCTAAGGACCACAATTGATTTTGAAATGAATTTTCATTCTTTTTTTTCCTTGTTTCTATTGTAGCTAAAGCGTGTTTTTAACTTTTTCTATCCTAGAAGTTTTTTTTCTAACCCTTTTTTGTGAGGTTAATTCCAAACATAACAAAAGAATGTGTTAATTTTGTAGATTTATTTTCAAATAACTTGACTTTTTTTAATTAAGACATGTAAACATGTTGTTAATGCTTGAACCGAGAACAAGTTACTAATATTAATTAAATAATAAAATTAAAAGTTAATTTCCTCCTAAACATAAAAGATAAATGCATATGTAAGTATTTAACTCTGATTTTATTTTTAATTTTTATGTTTTTATTTATTTTATATTTGAGATTTTTTTTCCAAAAATAAATAATTTTTATTTTTATATATACATCATACAAATATAATTTATTTATATAAATATAAAATAAAAATATCAACAGCCCAAAAACCCAAACGCGTCTAAGCTGGATTTTTTTTCTTGATGGAGCATTGCCTATTCAAGTTTTTTTTTTCTTCTTTACATGAAGAATAGGTTGCTCACTATAATCTATAATATTGTTTTGGTCACTTTCAATGAATGGAAAATTAGGTTATAAGTTTTGGAACTAAAAACCTTTTTTTATTTTGTTTTAACTTTAAATTATAAATACATCATACAAATATAAATATAATTTCTTTGAAGCATCATAAAGTTAAAATATTTTTTAAAAAAAAGAACTACTAATTCAAAAATGTGAACTAGACAATTTTTAAAGAAATAAGAGAGGGAGTATAAATTAAAATCTAAAGACGAAGGAAGGTATTAAATAAAAATTAAAAATTAAGAAACAAAAATAAAGAGTTTAGGCATTGTAAGGCCTAGCAAGCAAGTCTTGTGCACTTAGCAAGCCAGTCTCACATGTTTGGCAGCTAGTTCTGTGCACTTGACCAGTCAATCTAAAAGTCTAAACATACTTGGGATAAAGCTCTTTTTTTAAAATAAAAAAAAAAAAAGCAAATGACACCTTATCTAAAAAATTAATTTCTGGTCACCTAAAAGGTGGTAGAAAAATCAAGCTAAAGTTTTTAGGATCTAAAAATTTATTTTTCAACTTATTTTAATCTAAAAAAACATGGTAAACATCTTTATAGTATCAATGAATTAATTTATCAACTCAAAACACCTTAAAATTAATCCAAAAACACCTAAGAGTGATCTTTTTGGTTGTTTAAATATAGTTAACTGATAACTTTCTCTCTTCTTCACCGTTTTCTGAAGAGTTTCTCTCATCTTTTAAATTCAAGGATTGAAAATGAATTAAATGAATTTTTTGACTAAAATAACTTTTCATGTGAATTTCAAATTAGCCATGTGGCTTTCACGTGTTCTGCATGTTAGTCCTCTTTCTTTGAATTTTTTTTTCTGTTACAGATTTAAACCATAAATCATTAAATTTATCATAAAAGGGATTTTTTTCAAAAAATGACTACGAAAGAATTTTTTTAAAAAACAATATGTACATTGTTCACAAGAGCACCGCCCCAGTCGTTTAAGGGTACGTTTGTTTCCTGAAAAGTGATTTCTGGGAAACTATTTTTCAAACCTTCCTCTGTTTGTTTGCCGTTAGGAAAGTTGGTCAACAGAAAACACTTTTTTATCAAAGAAAAATTTGGCTTGATTTCCAGGAAAGTGTTTTTTCCTTTTATTTTGGGCGGAAAACACTTTTCAGAAGTTGTGAAAATTTTAAAAATATCATATTGTTTGCTGATTATGTCAAATTTGATCCTCAAACTTTTAATTGCTATATATTTTGTTTGAATATTTTTTTTTCAAATTTATCCCTTAAAATTTGATTTAATTTGATTTTTATATTAACTTTGGTCTTTATTTTTATGATTGTTATTTACTTTTCTCTTATCATTTTTTAAATTGAAATTTTTTATCTATCAAATTTTGTCCTCATTCTTTTGATTGTTACTTATTTTATTTAAAATAATTTATGAAATTGTAATTATTATTATTTTAATTTCATCATCTTTTAATTTTTTTATCTGTTAGATTTGATCTCTATTATTTTGATTATTATTTATTTTATTTTATTTGAGATAATTTATAAAATTAGATTTTTTTTTCAATTTCATTCTCATTCAACTTTTTAATTTGTAAGATTTGCTCCTTATTATTTTAATAAACTTGAAAAAAAAATAAAACATTAACAAGTTATTTTCCAGCTCATTTTACATAACATAACCAAACATTAAAAAAAAATTTAATTTACTTTCCATGACACTACCCAACATTAAAAAATAATTTACTTTCTCGGAATTCATTTTTTAAGGAAATCATTTTTCAAAAGAAAAATTATTTTCCTGCAAACAAACGGATGTAAGTATTTTAGTTAATTATTGTATGAAATGATATTGGCATTCTGCCCAACGACACTGATTTGGGTAGAGTTTTTAGCACAAATACAATTACATAGTCTCAACGGTACAGGATCTCATCACTTTCAATAACTAGGAAACTCCCTGAGTATATAGTACAGAAAATTGATCAGGAACAAGCCTGCACCCCCGAGGGTTTTCTTTACCACCAAAAAAATTATCGCAAGTTACATGATGAAATTAATCATGTTTGGCCTGTATTAAAAATTTAAAAAAAAATAAAAAAGCTTGTTCAAAATTCAAAAATTAAATAGATGCAATTGCATCAGTGCTAGGGTTTTTAGCACCGCCTCTAGAACTTTGGTAGGACCATATAAATTTTTAGGTGGGCGAATAAAGCCAAAACAGGCTATCTCTACTCCATATAGATTACTACTAGCTTTAAAACCCGTGTACATTTAAGAATGTAAGTTAATTTTTAACATAATTCACTACCTGGAAAATTGTAAAATGGCAATAGAATTATCAACGCAGTAATGTCCGATTATAATGGCGATAGAATACTTTTGTTGGCTATTTCCAAACAAATTACCATATAACATATTCTATTGATAATTATGGATGAAATCATCAACACAATTAAAAAATATAAAAATATATTTTATTAGTAATTTTGTTATTAACATGACACGTCATCATTTTTTAATGGATTTACTGTTGGTGTTTTTCGTTGCAATAATCCATTGAAAATTCTGTTGATTAATTTAAAAATATTATAGCTAACAGGAGTCATATTCCTCCATTCTTCTTCTTCTTCTTCTTTCTTTTGAATTGAATAAATAATAAATAATTAATTGGGTACTGATTAAATGTTGTTAATTAGATTTATTTAATTAATATTTTAACGCATCGATCATTGTATTTTTGTGAAAAAATAATAATTGATTATCAGATTGTGAATTCATTTTTAATCATTAAAGCTAGATTTTGAATGGATTGTTACATTTTTAAGAAATGTTGTCATCATTATTCTATATGAATTTTCTAAGTAATGGATGAAAGTTCTTCAATGTATTCGGATTCACCACAAGGGTTGTACAAAGAAGATTGTTGTAAAGGGGTTGAAAGTTTTATTAATTTTGCACTTTCAAATCCAAAGAATATTAGTGGAAGTGGAATTAAATGTTTATGTGTGAAATGTGAAAACAAAAAGCTTCACCAATCAGATGTTATGATTATGCATTTTTAAAAAAAATATTCATTGAGAAATGTTTATGTTGATTTGCACATAGAAAACCTTATGTTCCATATGAGACCATGTTAGAAAAGATTGATGGCTCAACATCTAGTTCTGGCAACATACATAACATTATAAATGATTATAGTAATCATTATAGGAGTATAATGATGGATGAAATGAGAATGAATCTTGGTTATTAAAGTGAAAGTTCATGTGTTGATGAAGAATCAAATATAGATGCAGCAAGGTTTTTTTAACTTCTAAAAGATTTTGATGAACTATTATGGGATGGGTGTAAAAAAAAAAAAAAATTATCGGGCATTGCATAAGTGTTTATCATCATGTTTGATTATGGTATGAGTGAGACCGATTATGATATCATAATCAAATAGGCAAAAAGCATTTTACCCCAAAAAAATAGGCTGAAAGAGAATTTTTATGTTGCAAAATCCATGATGAAACCCTTTGGCCTAGGATATCAAAAAGTTAATACATGCTTAAATTTGTGCATGTTTTACTACAATGAAAAAGTAAACTTAACTGAATGCAAAATCTGTGAGCATGCTCATTATAAACCCAATACAAATAGATGAAGGACAATTGCCGTATGCAAAAAAAACTAAGATATTTTCTAATCATTTCTAGGCTACAAAGGTTATTTATGTTTCTGAAGACATCTGAGCACATGACATGATATTATTCATATGATGCAAATGATGGAGTTATGATGCACCATTTCAATGGTGAAAGCTTGAAAGCAGCTTAATATGGTGCATCCTTAACTTTCACTGGAACCATAAAACACATGCATCTTGTTTTGTGTATAAATGGTCTAAATTCATTTAGGTAATTTATTATACAGTATTTTAATTTTTCGGTCATATCTACAGTCATACCGGGTCTTTACAATCTAGGTAGGAATATAAATGTTTTTCTCTAACCATTGATTGATGATTTGAAACAATTATGGTCATTTGAGGCTTTTACATATGATGTCGCAAGGAAATAAAATTTTCAAATAAAGACAACTTTGATATAGACTATAAATGATTTTCCTGTGTATGTGATGGGTTCGAGATAGAGCACAAATGAAAAATTAACTTATCCTTATTGTATGAAAAACAATAAGGCTTTTATGTTAACGAATTGTAGTAAAGTTTTTTTTTATTGCCACTTGAGGTTCTTGCCAAGTCATAATCATTACAAAAAAAAATAAAAAAGACTTCTTGAATGGTAAATGTGAAAAGGATGTTGCACCTTTTGTATTATCGGGTACTGAATTGTATAAAGTAGTATCATAGTATGAGGATATTGTATTCAGTTTTCAACCCGGCAAGCAGAAGATTCTTAGTTTTCGTGTGATCTATAATTAAATAAAGTAAAATATTTTCTATGAGCTTTCTTATTGGAAGACTAATATTCTTTGTCAAAATTTGGGTATCATAGATATTAAGAAGAATGTGTTTAAAATATTTTTAACACAGTAATGGACATTAAATGAAAAACAAATGACAACATAAAAGCAGAATGAATATAACTTTATTTTGTGTTTGACAATGAGTTTGTTGCAATTCAATAATAGCCATTTATGATATCATTGGTTTGCCTTGAATTATGAATCTATAGATTTAAAATTTGAAATTAAAATTGAATTTAGAGGATGTGTTTTTTTATGTGTATTTTTTATTATTGATTTGGAGAGAGAACCATGAGTGCAATCAAAGAAAAATTCTAGTCTCTTTTGAGATAGAAACAAAAGGAATATGGCTATCGTGTAAAAACATTAAAAGAAAAGAAAAGACCAAGAGTCTACGAAAATTAAAAAAAATGCGTGAATGTCCATTCTTTTTCTTTTTCTTTTTTAATAATTAGCCTTTATCTGCAATCTTGTCATTAAATGAATGAATCATTTCAGGCTTTTCATGGCGATAGCCCTTTACTACGTTCATGCCACCATTGCTCTACACATTTATGAACTTGCGTATTTTATCACCGAGCCTTTTACTCGGGAAAAAAAAAATAATTAGTTTGATATTGTGATAATAATTTTTTTAAAAAAGTATTATTTTTATTTTTTAAAATTTATTTTTTATATTAATACATTAAAATAATTTGAAAACACTAAAAAATTTAATTTAAAATAAAAAAATCTTAATATTTTTTTAAAATATTTTTAAAACACAAAAATAAACAAATTCAAAAAACAAAACTAAAAAAAGAGAGTATATAATACTACATTTTAATCATTTTTTGTTTGAGATATAATATGATCAATTATAATTTACGTATCAACATAATAATAATTTAAATTAATTAGATAACTGAAAAATAATAAGTAATTAAATCATTATTTTCTTACAGTCAATTTAATCATAGTGTTCATTTAATTTGCATATAACAATTTAGATTATATTAACTGGAGGAAACATGACATAAAGAAAACATTAAACATTAAACTATAAAACCAACTGATCGAACAAAACAGGAAAAAGAAAAAAAAAGCTTAAATGTTTTCTTCTTTCGAAAAAATAATATTTTTATATTTATGAGATTTATCAATAAGATTTACTTATTCGAGATTTTTATCGATAAGATTAACAACACTCGAAAGTATCTCGTGATATGGTTATTCACGCGCCTTCAAAAGGGCATCTTTCTGCTGGAATCCAAAGGTGATTATTGACTGTAGTGGCTTCAGAGTTGACTTTAGAGAAGTGAAACGTGTGGGTCATGGTTTGACGTGGGACACAGCGATGAGATTTCATTGGCGAGTGCCAAGGCTTTAAGCAGTGCGCGTGGCATAAAATCGGCTTATATTATCAGATAGGTAGATGACAGCCACGTAATAGCCAAAGTCAAACGCTGCGTTGTTCGATACTCGACGCATTTAAAAACGCCACAGAAGGAGAATGTAGGTGGGCACAGTAATTGAGGTACCGTACCATTTAGGATAAAAATATTTTTTTTGGGTTTCACTATTTTTTCTTATGGTTAATAGCTGAATATGTAATTATATAATAAAGTATTTTTTTAATTTATTCATATATATTTAATTAAATTAATTTTATCTATATGTTAAGTTTTTAGTTTCTTTTTAAAAAATAATTCAGGCCAAATAATTTTTATTAATCACGTAATTCATAGCAAAAGCTTTTTATTTGTTTACTTTGTAATAACATTTTAAAAATAAAAAGGTAATGAAAAAATTAATTTAATTGAAGATCAATTGAAAAATAATTTTATTATATAAAAATAAACTCAACCGCATATACATTTTTTTTTGTTTGTTTTATTTTACAATCACGGTTGAATATCTTTGCTATTAACTTTTGCATATTATTAAGAGCTCAATTCATATTATTATAATAGTTATTATTTAAATATATTTCCAAACAAACATAAATGTAAAATAAAAATGTTATTGTACAAACATTAGATTTAAAAATATTAAAAAATTAATTTAAAAAATATATTTTTTAAAAGCACTTTCACAAAAAACAAACTATATAGTTTGGTTCTCCATGCGATGATTCTACATGCTATACTGTTTGATGAAGGTTTTTTTTTTTTTTTGCAACAAAAAAATATAGTCATTGTTAATATTTCCTTTATTAATAAAAAAATAACTATAAATTGAAAAATTAATATGTGCATTCAATAAAATAAATTGATAAATATAAATACCAATAAATAATAATAAATTTATTGATTTCAACAAAAACTTAAATAAAAAAAATGAGATAAATATACATATTAAGATATATAATTTCATGTTATGGTAAGTTCTTTAATTTTTTTTACTTAATATATCAAACAATAAAAAAATCTAAAAAATATATAATTTAAATTCTATTGAAAACAAAATTCTAGTATAATTATTTCTTTTCTCATGAATATATTTTTAAATTAAAAACAATTTTTTTTATCATGGGTTCTTAATTTGATAAAAAAAATAAAAAAGAATTAGAACAAATATAGATATTTTATTCTCATTCAATATTAATAATAGAAAATTATTATCAAAATTTTGCATATCATGCTAACACATAATTATTCATAAAAAAATATCATCATAAATTTTTCTTACTCTTCTTAAAAACAATTAATGAAGTTTTTTTTTTATTAGGTGCACACTTTTATAATAAAAGGAGGGTTAATTAAAATAAAGGTTTGTTAGGAATCTAAGCAAGTAGGAAACATATATTTTCAAATTTAAATTCAATTTCCTTATTAACATACATGTTGATTATTTTAGTGAAAGTATTTTTTTATTACTGGTATAGTCATTTTAAAAAACTATTATTGATTGTCAAAGAAAGTTAAAAAAAATATATATCAAAATAATATATTCATATTTTTGTATGTGACAGGATGTTAAAAAATAACAAATATGATAAAATCATGTAAAAAATCTAAGTAAAAATTTGATTTTAAAAAAATATATATTCACGAGAAATTTATTATTACTACTAAAGTTTTGCATATTAGATACATAATAATTAAAACAAATTAACATTCTAATGAAAACCTACAATATTATTCAAGAACTATATCAAAATTAAAGGGTTTTGGATTGTAAAAAAATAAAAAAAGAAAAGAAAGAAAGGGATCAAGCCTATCGAATGACCTATGTAGAAGAATGCCACGTGTGTTTAAGCCTGAAAGGGGTTAGCCTTAGCGCATGGTCCAAATAGAAGGTCATATGTGTTTGGGCCTGAAGGTTAGGCCCACACACCTAACCTTGTTTACACACACGTATATTTTATTTTTTTAATAGCGGATGACATATTATCTGTTTTTTTTTGTGGAAAAAAAGTGAATGACGCGATGATGTGTCTTCCAGCTTTCTGACCATTTTAGGTTGTCAGAAATTCACCAGAAAGTTGAGTTTTGACTTTCAAACAAAAAAAAAACTTATTTTAAACCATTTTTCACATGAAAACAAGTAAGAAGCACCATATAAATCTCAATAAATTAATTTATAGCCTTGAAATAGCAAAAACTCAATTAGAAATTGCAAAAAACAAATAATCATAAACTTCTCAAGCCTCAATCTATTTTTTATGGCAACATGAAGGTAAAAAAATCACCATTATCTAACCTCTCTCATTAAAAGAAACTCATTTACATCATGATCATCATTTTTTGTAGGAAAAATATTGACAACTAATAATTTTCTTTTTCTTCTCCTGTTTTCTAGTGACTTTCTCTCTTCTCTTTCAGCTCAGAAATTAATAAATAAATAAAATAAACTTTTAAAACAAAATAAGAAATGTTGATAACTTAAAAATGATCATGAATTTTCTAAATATTTTACTTTGTGGTCCTCTCTCTTTTATTTTTGTCTTTTCATTACAATTTTCAACTTTATCAAATGAAGCTAGGTTAAAAAAGGATTAAACAAAAAAAAAAAACCAAAAGTATGAAGATGAAATTAAATAAAAAAAAAACATTCAAAGTGATAAACATTAATTTTCTTAATACAATTTTTATAAATATATACCTTTAAAATTGTTTGAAGATAAAACCTTAATTTTAATTGAAAAACAATTTATTCTAAAAACAAATTTATTATATAATAGTGATGATGATAATGATATTAGTTATGAAAATAGTGATAATAGTAATAAGACTACTACTGTTATTATTGATAATAATAATGTTAGCAATAATAATAAAAATAATAACAATAATAATAATAATAATAATAATTTGAGCATTTGGGTGTTATTCCTACTTGTTAGTTGTCAATTGTTGATGTCAACACTGTATTTATTTTCTTGGAAGTTTTAGTTGAGCTTTTACTCGTTATATACATATACAGATTTTCAAGTTTCAACATTGACTTTTTAGTCCCTTACTCCAATTTTGATAAAATATATATATATATATTCAAGCTAAGGCTTGACCTATGGATATAATCCATATATGACATTTTATCACTTAACGGCGACATCTAATTGTGTTTTCTAATTTTTGGGAAAGCTTTATTTTCTTTCACTATTTTACTACATTAAGCTATCGAAATTTGCCTCATGGCCCATATAAACAGAAGAAATGGATGGATTATACCAATACTTCCTTCATGTTTTTTTGCCTCATCTTCACTATTTTACTACATTAAGCTGTTTTTTTTTATTATTATTATTATTCAAAATCGTCTCTTTCCATTGTTATTTCTCTATCAGTTGCTTTAGTGGAATGCATTTCCATTTATTAATGTTGGAGATAGCATTGCCAGCGGGATGCATGTAAGTGCTTGATTTAAGCATTGAAGAGTGCTCTATACCCAGTAAGAGACTTGTTTTACAGGAATTCATGGATGGCTAATCAAGCCCTTCTTCTCCTCCAAACTTCAAAAACCTAATAATAGAAATGTGGAAATGCTCAAATTGATTAAAGTTTATTTCAGATTTCCTTAAGAGTACTTATATTATAAATGGTAAATAAATAATCTAAATGGTAAATACTCAAGTGTGGTGAATTTCAAGACTGGATATGAATTCATAATTAACCTGATGATTTATTCTATTAGATTAATGGTGATATCTTTTACACGCACACATATATGCATAGGTGATTTCTTTCTTGTGTGTGTCCAAAGTAGTTAGATGTGTCTTCCCTCAATCCAGTTATATAAGACCCGAAATGGTGGCTATTTTGCACCATCAGTCTTTTTCTTTGCAACTGGACCAGCCTTTCATCAATTTGTATTTCATTTATTTATGAGTGGGTCTTCTGTTTATTTATTACTTAGGAAATCATATTTTTTCTGAAATATAAAAATTTATAAATTCTTATACCCAGCAATTAGAATTTATGGCAACCAATATTTCAAGAAATTCGTTATTTTCTTGCCTTTTCCTTTCAATTTATTTTCTTAGTGATCGATAAAGGTTTCGGGGGAACAAACTAAAACCGAGCACTACGTTCTTTCAGGTTTTTGTTTCGTTGAAGTTTGATTTTAAGCTGGTTAAGCTCTAGATTTATACTTCAAGTTCAATTGATATTTTTTTATTTTAATTATTTTATATGCATTCGAGAATTCAAAACCCCATTTAATATGTATATACATTAATATGAAAAAATATAGGCTAATTCATTTTTATTAAACCCTTAGAATTTCAATTCAGTTAAATATTAGCCTGTTTATTAATTTGCAGATAATTTAACGAGTACTTTATTCCTTTCCTTTAAAAAAGAAGAAGAGGGGGGGATGTATAATGAGTCAATGACATATTGACACTTTAGCCATTTTTCCCTGAATTTACTACCTGTCTTATATGTCTTCAAAGTCACATATATAGACTATTGAGTTAGTAATTATAAATGAGAAAGGACTAGAGTTTCACCATCAAAATATATATATATATATATATATATATATATATATATATATATATGTGAATAATATTTTCACAAATACTTTTTTTTTTATTTACGTGGGTGTCCGGGCCAGCTTGCGCGCACCACGACTAATCTCACGGTCCAATGAACATCCTGCAAACACAGGGAGCATGTAAGGCACCGCAGAGGTGACAGGCGTGCACAGGAAGGTTTGAACCCGGGTGCAGAGAAAGGGAACAAGTCCCTTCTACCACTAGGCCAATACCTTAAGTGCATATTTTTTTTTTTTTTTTTTTCACAAATACTTAATAAATTCCCTCTTTGATGTGGACTCCAGGACCAATCTAAAAAAAAAAATCAAGAAACAAGTAGACTTTATTAACCACCATGTCACTTCCTAGGGTTCTGCCATAAATGATTTTAGCAGGAAAAATATGGATTTTCTAAAAGAAAAGGATGCCATCAGTTTTGCGTTGGAATTAGGTCAAATCCAATCCATGCGAACCACAGAATGGACTCTTTTAAAACAGAATTCTTCGGTTAATTCTCTTGACGTGGAAGAGTTAACTAGCACAAAAGGTCGATAATGTGAACGAAGATTATCAATAAACGACAGGGCGTTCCTATAGATGCCCCAGATCAACATCAGGGAATAGTGGGGCCATTTTCAATTTATTGCGAGTGGACCCACTGAGCCCTAATGGTGTCAGACATTTTACCTGCCACGGGGTCTCCTGTTGCTGTCATGGGCTATAATAGCAAATGCAAGTTGGCACTCAAACAGTCTTCATTGACCGAACCAAAACGAAACCCTAGGAAGAGCTCTAAGCACGAAGAGTTTTGCATAAAAATACAAGTAAAAAGCCTCTCCTGATGGCAGGGTCGTTGACTCAAATTGATATAAACTCCAAAGTCCAAACAATAAGATCTCCATTGGTATCTCCAAGTCAAAGTGTCCATCTATGACCGTCCATCATCGTAGGTTTCCTTTTCTTTTCTTCTTTAGATGGCATTTAAAAATGCTAAAGCCGATGTTTTGTAAAAAAATATTTTATTTAAAAATATATTAAAATATTATTTTTAATATCAGTACATCAAAATATCTCAAAACACCAAAAACAACATTAATTTTAAAAATAAAATAAAATAAAAATATATTATTTTTTTAAATACTTTTAAAACATAAAAATAAACAAACCCTTATTATCCTAACAATTGTTACCATAATCACACTATTTCGAAATCGTTTTGCATCATGTCGCTAATTAGAGATTAAAATTCCAAGGAATTCTTTTTTAATTTTTCGGGATATATAGTACTTCAAGTTCAAATCCTGTCATTAATTTTTTTAAATAATATATTAACATTCGATTAGTTCTATAAAAATAATGTTAGCTATTAATTAAATGCACGATCAACCTATCTATAAATTCGTTTTTTGCACCAGAAAAATATTAATAAATATAATGAGATCAAAACACCGGCACTCATCTTTAATTACATCTAGCTGGACGGAGGAAAACAAAAGGTGTTTCATGTGAAATTAATTTTTTTTGCTTATTTCAATTATTTATGATCTCATATTATGGAAAATTAATGGAAGTCGGGCGGTGCTTGGTGTATATATATATATATAGATATTTAACGCCTTACTAAAGAAACACAAAAAGGATTTGATCAAGATCACATCATGTTCTATCATGTAAGTGCTGAAAACAGAAAGCCCTAAGCTAAGCAACTTTGCTCAAAGAGTCAAATAGAATTTGCCCACAAAATATAACCAGCTGAAATAGTATACATTTATTGATGGGTGTGTATGTGTGTGTCTATATATATATATATATATATATATATATATATATATATATATATATATATATATATATATATATATAATGTAAGGAATTTACAAGCATTCTCCAGATTTTAAAATATATTTAAACATAAAAAATTCTCCAGATTGTAAATATGTTCATAGTCGATTGCTGCTTGAACAAGTATATATGGATTTGTAGCCAGCAAAACGTGGCTGTGAAGTTGCGTTGAACTATGCAAGAGAAATTAATAACCTAGCAAGTACTTTATTTTGTATACTTTAAGAAAGTGTTGGGTACTGAATATATCGGATTGAATGATCATATAAATGTTGGACATACTTCCTTAAATTCCATTACATATAATATAGTTGTTTTGGTGGATGATTTATTTATTATGAGATTGAATCCTCAATTCTTCATTTAATGGAGAGCGGGGGGGAAACAACACTTCGTATTCTGAATATATAGAACTTGGGAGCTTTAATGGAGAAAAGGAATCGTGCTTTTTTATTTTTTTTTTATTTTTGCTCACAATAAATGTTTGCATCTAATATGATGTAAATGCACCAACGGGAAATGAAAAGACAAAAAAAACTAAATGAACAAAATGTAATTCTTTCGTTCTTTTTTTTTTTTTTTATTTCTTGGCCCTCCTTTTCTCAAAAAATGGTGATCAGAAAGCTTGGGCTAGGCTTTATGCTATGCCCATTACGCTTAATAAACCCACAAAGTGTCATCAGCGAGTGCTTAAACATATCAATTTTGTGCAACCTCTTGCGGACCCAAGAAGGTTTTAACCAAAGCTAGCCTCGAAATTGGAATCAATGCTTCATTCTAGCAGGCTATTTAGTTGGAGCAAGCCCAGAGACTTTGACTCAAGTAAGAGTAAGACCAATCCACCTAATTTCATTTTTTATGTACTCATTTTTTATGTCCAAGATTAAGACCATCACTATGGATTTTTTTGGGTCATGTTAATCCAGTTCAATCTATTGGCTCAGTTTTTATTAAAAAAAAAAAAACTAGACTGGTTGTTTTTTTAAATCAAAACCGATTCAAATCGACCAGTTTTGGTTCGGTTTGGTTATTTTAGAACAAAAACCAGTTCAAACTGACCGGTTCCAGTTTTGTTCGGTTTGGCTAGGTTTTTTTTCCGGTTTGAGTTCGGATCGGTTTTTTTTCAGGCTTATAAAACCAAAACTGAATCAAACCGGTCGGTTTTTTTTTTTAAATTCTAATCAATTTTCTTTCACGGTTTGATTTTTTCAGGTTTTTTTTTTATTTTCTCGTTTAAATCCAAATGAAAAAAAAAACATATATATATATAAACAATGTTATCACCTGAAGGTGATTCTGTTGGTAGGATAACAAATCACTTTCTGACACGTAAAAATAAGGCTGGATGGTATTGCTACAGAACCCATTAACTCACATATTTAGATTCATTTTTTTATTATTTTATATATAAAGTTATAAACAGATACGAGTAGAGATGCACGGACACAAAATAAACGACTTACAAAAAAATATTTTTATATTGAATTAAAACAGACGACTACGGTAGAAACGCACAGACATGAAATTAAAAACACAAACGTAGTCCTAAGAAAAAATTAGCACTATGTTTGTCAAGACAGTGTTCATATGGACAATTAATTTATAATATCCATTGATTAACGCATTTGTTTATTATCTCACCCATCAAACACGTGCACTTGCATAATAAAAGAAATTAAATGAATGCCAACAAATTAATATTAGTATATACCTCCGTATCAATTCAAGAGCAAAACCGATTGTTAAACTCAATTCGCAGCATCCATAAAATCATTCGCAATGAGCAAGTTAACAAGATGAGTTTTATAATTAACCTCAACGGAAAATGCAGAAAAACGATCTGGAATCCAAGGGAGATGGGAGGCTTGTGCTTTACACGCAACGGGCTTCTGGCTGGCTTGGACAGTGGGGGCACGCGTAATCCACGTGCGGCTGCTGGTCCTGCAAGAAAAGAAACAAAGCACAGAGATTTGAGGGACTCCTTCTGTCTTGTTGGCAACTGGGATTCCAGGGGGATCTTGGGCTGCTTCGGTTTTTATGGTGCTGGGATTGTTAACCGTAGAGGCAGGATGGTGGCTGGTTGACGGGTGAAGGCTTGCGACGGGAGAAACAGTGTGATCTTGGTGGCGCTGATGGCTATGGGTGTAGCTGCTGTGATTTTTGTTGGGGATTCTGCTCCCCATGCAGAACGGTGGTATTCATGATCATTGTCCAAAGGAGGCTAAGCACACTAACACACAATATTTAACGTGGTTCGGCAAATCGCTTACATCCACGGGAGAGATCGATATTATTAGAGATAGAGAAAGAATACAACACACGGAGGAGGATCACATCCACTCAACTCCCATCTCACATTGCTACATAGGGCAGCAGCTGCATAAGGCAGCAGGGCTGCTGGTTGCAGCCCTTCTCTCTTTCTCTCTTCTTCTCTTTTTTTGTAGCTCTACTACTAGACTCTCTCTCTCATTTTGTGCTGCACTCTTGGTGTCTATTTATAGGCTTCAATGACAACTTCTTTTGCTTCTTTGTCAACAATGGTGGCTGCCAAACTTACCAAACTTTGACATTAGACAATGGTTGTTGGCTGCCACCAACAACCCACCATTGTAGCCTCTTTCTTTGACAATGTCAAGGGGCTGCAAATATCGCACCAACAACCCTCTTTGACTCTTACATGGCAGTCATCTTCTTTGACAATGGCAGCCATCTTCTTTGACAATGGCAGCTACATAATTGGCAATATTCCAACAATCACCCCCTTTGCCATTTATGTGGGTAATTATCCTCTTGCTTCTTCAGCACCCACTTGCATCCTGCAGCTCTTCCAAGCTTACCATTCTGAGAGCATCTTTGGCCAAGTTTACAGGTACTTGCCAAACTTTTCAATCACCAGAGTCACCAAAGCACACCTTTTCTCACACAAAAAGATCACTACAACCAGATGGTCTGTCACATCACATCTGAAGAGTGTTAACACTTGTCTCTGGGATAACACTCCCCTTCGAGCGTATTAACCATGCTCAATCCGGAATGATTTATCAAGCCTCACATCAAGGCTTACAACACCCCCTCAAATGGAAATATCTATTTCCGAGTGTGACAGTTATTATCTGAGTATTTCAATGTGATCACGAGCTCACCACTCTTCCAAGAGTCTACTCATCTTGGAGTTGTGTCTGCCCTCTCTTCCACTCTAGGAACCATGCCTTACATCTCCGTGAGTCTCCCGCTCTTAGTTCTAAGAGTCCAGGTAGCTCTCCACCTTTAACCATGGGGCAGCCCATTAAAAGTTGATCTATATCTGTCTTCATACTTTGAGTATTACAATGCCATTACCAAGCTCACTACCTTGACAAGAGTCAACTTGTTCTCGGAACCTGCGCATGTCCTCTGCTCATTCCTAACAGTTGCGTCTTAATGCTCCACAAGTCATCCACTTATTTGTCCAAGGAAAATGTTATCTAGCTCATTGATCTTTAGCCTAGGGGCATGAAAGTCAATCCCGTATTTGTCTCCATACTCATCATAACCACTTCATTGGTTATACACCTGTCCACTCATATCTAGCCATCACATTGGCTTTGAGGCGTTCTGAACTGGGCTCCTTTCATGGCCCTCACACCTTCTCTAAGGTGTCTTTGCCCTTTGTCATGGGGCAGTCTGAACTTGGGCTCATATTATGGCCCGCACACCTTCTGTCTGAGGCGTCTCCGTTCATCGTCATACGGCGGTCTGAACTGGGGCTCCTATCGTGGCCCTCACACCTTCTGTCTGAGGTGTCTCCGCTTGTTGTCATGCGGTAGTCTGAACTTGGGCTCATATTATGGCCCGCACACCTTTTCTCTAAGGTGTCTTCGCCTTTCATAGGCGGTCGCATCCTTCTTCATCTGAGATGCTTCAAAGTGGCTCCAAAAGTCTCTACCACCATGTGAACTATGGGAGAGATCACTGCCACTAATTACATAGAAAGATGATGTTGCGGTATACTCCTCGCAATCCTCCACCTTGATTTCTATGTTTGGAGCTTCTATGCCTTTCTGCTTGACAACTCCACCTACACCAACTCTCTTCGGTGTCTTCGCCTTTCATCATAGGCGGTTGCACCCCCTCAATTAGGTGCCTCTGCAACAGCTCTCTATCCATCCTTGTATGTATTGGAAAGGTCTTCGCTTGTTGTCATCATCAAGAGCACAAGAGACTTCATGTTGTACACAACTTCTACACAATCTCTGCTCTGAGCTTCATCTGGGAACTCTTCTTCTCCTTGCACCTGCTGTCTCATTTTAGTACCTTGTTGGATCACGGGTACTCCTGTACAATCTCCGTGTGCCCTCGTGTAATTTCTGTTCTCCAGATTTCTTCTTATTCCTTGTTTATGTTTGACAGCAGCTCATCCTGTCACAACACTTGTCCAAGTCAAAATAGGATGTCAATCTTTATCTCCTTGTTGTATTTCTCTTCCATTATCAAGGTCTTCATCAATTCTACCCTCGAGAAATCACAGTCACCGAATCTAACTTCTTTGGAGAAATCACCACTCCATCAGATCCTTGAATTTATGGAACCCAACTGTTCCTTTGTGTTGTCGTCTTGCTAGTCTTCAACCATTTCATTACAAACTGCTATATATACGAAAATAGTACCGTATGGATAATCCTTCAACTAAGCAAGTTCCCAGGAAAGATTAGAGGGGTCACACTGGTCCCGCTTAAAACCCAATCTCCTAGACAGAACTTCTTACGCCATAATTATCCATCATACTGTCTTTCCGTATATACAACCATTTGCTAGCTTTGTTGCAGCTTTCCTTTACAAGAGATCTGGGGTATCTTCGTTTTATACCTGATTTCTCAACATCTAGCGAGACTACCCATGCTTGGATTCGTCAAGATTGGTCTTCATCAATTTCCACTCTCCACCTCAAATCATCCACATGATCGAGTGTCAAGAGAGTCCTAATTTTGCCTTCATTTGGCAAATAAAAAATCTCTTTATTTAGTAGTTCAACATATGTAATTGGGTAAACATGTGCACCTTCTTCTTCATCATCTCCATCGACCACCATGATGACCTTCAGATGCCTCCTAATCGGGCAATCTCTTTTTGTTAATGCACCACCACCATTTCTGGTCACAATCTCAATGATCAGACCGTACCATTGCATCCGGAACGATCAAATTAGCTAGAAACAAGTCTGAAATCATCCAAATCGCATTTCAGACGGCTAAGATTTGATCAAAACAATTCTGGCTTGATGAGCGGCTTAGATTCAATCTCAAATCTGGTTGCACGTAGGATCAGCTACACTGGATCCTATCCCTCGGCTCGCGGCTCGGCTCCACTCGGCTCTGCTCAACTCAGTTTGGCTCGCGGCTGATGACGTGGTTGGTGGGTCCCACTATGCTGACGTGTCAGGTGACTGGTCGCTGACATGGCATGCCAACTGGCGTGCTGACGTCACATATGCGTCATGATGATGTCATCATAATACAGGTCATGCACATGGGTTGGATCATCTGGTATTCGGGTCGGGTCAGCCCATTCGGGCGAAGAAGACGCGTGGCTCACGTGTGGCGTGTTGGTCCGCGTGGGCAGCCTCCTTTCCGGCCTGTGTTGGCGCGTGCGGGCATGTCCCACGTCAGAATTTTACGTTGTTTTCACCAGTGGCTTCGTCTTTTCCTCCTTTACATAGTGGTATGGTCAAAACACAAGTTTGACAACTTTCATTTTTGAGCAAAAATCAAACACTACTTTAAACCATAAGCTCTGATACCAATTTGTTGGGGATTCTGCTTCCCATGCGGAACGGTGGTGTTCATGATCATTGCCCAAAGGAGGCTAAGCACACTAACACACAATATTTAACGTGGTTCGGCAAATCACCTACATCCATGGGAGAGATCGATATTATTTGAGATAGAGAAAGAATACAACACACGGAGGAGAATCACATCCACTCAACTCCCATCTCACATTACTACATAGGGCAGCAGCTGCATAAGGCAGCAGGGCTGCTGGTTGCAGCCCTTCTTTCTTTCTCTCTTCTTCTCTTTTTTTGTAGCTCTACTACTAGACTCTCTCTCTCATTTTGTGCTGCACTCTTGGTGTCTATTTATAGGCTTCAATGACAACTTCTCTTGCTTCTTTGTCAACAATGGTAGCTGCCAAACTTACCAAACTTTGACATTAGACAATGGTTGTTGCCTGCCACCAACAACCCACCATTGTAGCCTCTTTCTTTGACAATGTCAAGGGGCTGCAAATATCGCACCAACAGCCCTCTTTAACTCTAACATGGTAGCCATCTTTTTTGACAATGGTAGCTACATAATTGGCAATATTCCAACAATTTTAGTTTGATGGAAGATGGCCAGTGATGGAGGAGATGGGTTGTGGAGATTCATTTTCGGCTGGCTTATGAAAGCAAGAGGCCAGGAACGGTGATTGTTTACGGCTTCTTTGTTTGTTGTGGCTGGAGATGGTGGTGACTACGCTGGGATAATGGAGGCTGGTTGTTGAATGTCTTGGTTTGTTAGGGGTTAATTCGGGTGCAAGAGACTGAAGGATGGCAGGCGGTGCAAGGAGGATGGATGAATAATGCTACGAGTGCAGGTTTTTCACTGCAGTGCAAAAATAGGGAACAAAAATTTGTATTGGAACCAAATTTTTATTCAAACAAATTAAAATTATTTAGACACTCAAAAATTCCTTGATTAAATTTAAATAATGAGATTGCATAACAATTAATAAATACCTAAACATGAAAACTAATTTCACGTGAAAAAGTAATTAAAAGGTAAAAATTAGTTCAGATAGTATATTTAAAACAGAAGATGTAAAATTAAGACAGATAATTGTAATAGAATGGAGATCCATCAAATTAGTAAAATCCTGGTGATGGAGGTGGGCTCAATATGGGAAGTGTGCTAATCTCTAAATCTTGTAATCTGTTTATTGGTCAATTCTGTTCGGGTCTATTTCAGGCCCGATATAAATCTCAAAAAGGCCTTGAGCCCTTTTAAGGGCCCACTCCTCAGCCTAAGCCTGGCTCGAGACAAACTTCAGGCTTTCGAGGGCCTATTAGACAACTTCAATATTGTACAAACCTTTAATTTTCTTTCTATTACCGAAGATGCAAGATGTGGTAGGCAACAAATTAACTCGTGATGCATGCCCGATGCCCTATACTTTTTTAATCGCAAATCAATCGCATCAAATTACGAAGGGGTTTGGGAAAATTTAATTTCTAATATCTATGTTATATTTTTAAAATTTGACAAAAATATAATTTTATATTTCTAGAAAATATGCATGAAAAATCTTTAGGATTTGATCATGTGCATTAAAATCAAATATCTTTTTTTGATCTTTTTTTTAAATAAAGAATTTTCAGATTTTTTTGAGAGAAAAAATCAGAGATTTTGATATCGGATCTGTATCTTATAATGTAAGTCTACGACCCGATATTAGACAAAATTATTTAAAAAAACATGACAAACCCACACATAATTTTAAACATGGTCTTTTGAAAAATTTAAAATTTATTATTATTATTATTATTATTTATTATTTGGGCTGGACCCAGCCCGAGGCCCAGGTCTGGCCTAGTCATATAGGGCTTGGCCAACTGCAAGCCCAACAATCCCACTAGCCAACAATGCCCTCACCTAGCCTAGGTAAGCTTCTTTTCCTCTCTTTTGCACTCCATTTCTTCTAACACATACAAGACGTGAATTAATTCATGTCCTGCAGAAGAAAGCTAAGGTGGGCTAGACTTGTCCCAGCCATTTGGGCAGCTGTTAATTGCATTTGAATGTCATTCTCATCACAGAAGTGAGTGACCTCTTCTGATGTAAACTCTCCCTCATGATTAGTTCAAAGACTCTTTATGAATACACTGGTTTCTTTCTCAACTCTAGCTTTGTAGGATTTAAAGATAGTAATTGCTTCTGATTTTTCAACCAAGAAATAAACCCAAGTTTTTCTGCTAAAGTCATTAATAAAGGTAATGAGATACCTTTTTTAGCTGTTCGAGATTGGGTTTATTGGCCCACGTATGTCTGTATGAACTAGCTGAATAACTTTAAATGCCCTCTATGTACTTTCCTTTGGAAAAGGATAACAATGTTGTTTTCATGTCAAGCAGTCTTCGCAGATCTTCAAAGGAGCCTTCAATTGAGGCAATCCATCCACCATATTCTTTTGTTGGATCACCTTGAGACCATTCCAACTAAGATTACCATAGTGGCAATGCCAGAGTTGAGTTTGATCTATGGTCATAGAGGAGAAGCAGTTTTCCTTTTTTGGCGGATAACAACCAAGCACAACAAACATTCTGTTATATATGCCATCTCGGTTTCCATGATTAAACCTTTTTTCATAATGATAAATCTTGCACTTTCTGTGTTGCATGAGCACTGCAAGACCCTTCTCTTGCAATTGACCATTGCTTAGTAAATTGTTCTTCAACTCTGGCACAAAGAAAACATCAGTAATCACCTATATGATCCCATTTATCTTTATTCGAATATTGCATTTCCCTTGTACAGTGAGACTTGTATATTACCCAGCTTCACTTTTTCTCTAAAATTATTATCTAATTGTGAGAATAATTCTCTTTCTCCCACACATGTGGTTACTACACCCAGAATCAAGAAACCACAAGTGATCTCTTCCAACCTCGTTGCCATCCACATACACCATTAAAAGCATCTCTTCATTGGTCTCAACAAAGTTGACTCTTGTATCTCTTGCTTTTTTGGGACATTCCCATTGAAAATGACCCAACTCATGACAGTTATAACACTCTAGAGTAGTTTTATCAAACCTAAACCTGCTCCTACCTCTTCCTCTACCTCGATAAGAACCTCTATCATCACCTCTTCCTCTTAGTTGAGGTTCGTAAACGATCCGAAAGGCTTTTTCATCCACAGTGTGACAGATGATTTGTTGTTCATGCACCAATAAACTACTTTGAAGCTTATCTATGGATAAAATATCCAAATCATTTGATTCCTTGATCGAGCATACAACATAGTCATCCTTTAGAGTCATGGATCTCAAGATCATCTTGATGATTACCACATCCTTTATTCTTTCACCGGGAATTCTCATCTTATTGGTTGTGGTAAGAATTCTTCCAAAGTAGTCATTTACTGATTCCCCAGTTTTCATGTGCAACACTTCAAACTCATTGCGAAGAGCTTGGAGTTGAGCACGTTTAACTCGTGTTGTCCCTTAGTACTTATGCTTTAAAGAGTCCTAAATATCTTTTGTTGTGTCCTTTTTCAATATTGTCTCTAAAATAGATCGATCAATAGCTTAAAACAAATAATTTTTAACCTTCAGGTCCTTCAACTTTTGATCCTCAATCACCTTTATCTATCCCTCAGTGAGATTGGTCCCTTTTGCTGCTGCAGTGATCCTAGTTTCCACCAAACTCCAATACTTCTTGGAACGCAAAAAATTCTCCTTAAGCATACTCTAGTGATCATAGTGTCCATCAAACCGTGGGATAGCAGGCTGCATAAAGTTGCTCTCGCTTGTCATGTTATTCTTTCACGCTAATGTATGTGTTGTTGATCAAGCCACGTGATAATGCTTTAATACCAAATGTTATAACCAAGTACAATTGACAAAGAACTTTGCAAAAATAAAAGCACTATAACTCACATATGCAGGAAGAATTATCTTATTGTTAAAGAACCAACATGGCTCATCAAAACAAAAAATGAAATAACAACTCACGACTTTACAATCCTAGAATTGTGGTGCATAACTAATTGCAAAACAGAGAATCACTTGTCCTTTAAGGGTAGGGATTATTACACATGACTTCAAACCACTAAAATCTTGAAAAGAATGAAACATGAACCTTATCAATCTAGGAGATTTTAATAATTTTAACAGAATTTTTAGTGAAGTATATATATATAACACCAGAATTAACTCTTAAATGCCTATAAAACTTTAAAGCTGAATATATTCATCAATTGTTCAAAGTCTTCCCTAGTTTTATTTTATGCATGGATTAATGTTAATATTATAATAATAATGTTATTATTGAATAAAGGAAGATCGGTAGAGATTGACTAGTACTCTCCGAGAAAGCCCGTGGCAACTTGGGATGCACACCGTTCCTTTTGTTTTTTGTTTTTTTGTCGTCAGTCCCAAACCTAACTTAAGAATAGGCTGGCCATATTTAGCTGAAGGAGCTTAGCAGGTTGAGTCTTTCACCAATTCATTGCTGTAGTCCACGCACTCTTTCTCTCTTTGCTCTTGTTTTTTTTGTTATTTTTTGTTTTTTTGAATTGACTCATTGAGACATTAATTGTATATGGTTGAAAGGTAAGTCATGATAAAGAAAGTGGCTACCAATGATGTGTTGCAAATCCAATTTTAACCACAAAGGTCAACCCTTCTCCCTCTATCATTTTCTTTTTTTTCTCCTCCTGCACGTTCTTCTCTCTCTCTCTCTCGCTCAACTCTCAAGTCTCATGTCTTTTTCTTCTTTTTTTTCGTGAGCCTTGTTTTTCTGTTGCAACTGCTAGGTTTAACTTCCTCAACTCCCTAGGACCCACATGGCGAACCAAGATTCGACAATGTGGGTTCCCTTTTCTAGCATTCCTTAATCATCATCTCCTTTTCTATTATAAAATCCCTCTCTCTTTCTTCTCAAGTCCTGCAGGCACCATAGCATATTACTACCACTTGCTAGCTACCATCTTGGTTGATTTTCTCTTCTCTGATTTTACTCTCTGTTTGTTTGTTAAATAGATTCTGATATATGGAAGACTTCTCTATTAATCATTCATCAATGAATAAAGCTGTTTCGGTCTCTCCAGCTGAGGAGAGTGGGTGGACATCTTATTTTGAAGATTTCTCTAACCATAAAGAAGAAGATCATAGTTTATGCTCTATTACTTTTGATAGCTCCTCAATGGTTTCTGATGCTGCTTCTTTTCCTCCATGGAAATCATCTCATGCTGTTGCCTGCTCTTCCATCAATGGGGGTTTGCCGAAAGAGTTAACTTTCAAGAAAACAAGAGCCAAGGAAATTTCTCTTGATGATTCCTTGGAGGATACTGCTAGTTCTCCTGTTAATAGCCCCAAGGTTATATTAATGGCTCTCTCTCTCTCTCTCTCTCTCTCTCTCTCTAAGAAAAAGATCTGAAATAAACTTTTTATTTTAACCATTCCAGTATTTTATCAACAGGTTAGAGATTTGAGACCGATATCAGAGAATCCCACGAAAACAAATGATCAATATTTTAACAGTTCTCTGGTAAACTACTGATTCTCTCGATTTCCCACAAAATCTTCTCTTCTTTTAAAGTTTTCATGGAATAAAATTAGTTTGGTATAATGATCAGTAGTTATATAACATGGGTGAAGTCTAAATAATTGACTTTTGTGATTTTGTAGGGTAATAAAGAAGGCAGTGGTTTAGAGCAATATGCAGAAGGGCTGGAAACAAGTGAAAGATGTGAAATAATCTTCAGTAGTGGGAAGAATGACTGCATAGATTTGAAGAAGAGAGGGTTGTGCTTGGTTCCTTTGTCCATGTTAGTTAACTATCTGGGTTAAACTCATATAATATCTCTCTCTATGTTTCGTGTCCTCCTTGCAGCAGAACTATTAATTATCAAGCTGTCCGAAGGAAATTGTAGTTGATGACCAAGTAATCTATATGTCTATCTCTCTTTCTCCCTCTCTTTCTTTCTTCATCTGTAAAATCTAGTTCAAATCTTCCGTATTGTATATATTCAAGAAACAAAGTAGAAAACAATCTTCAGCAAATTAAGCATATATATGCATGTGAATATTATTTTCATGAGCTTGTAACTTAATTAAATAATACCCAAGTAGTAGAAGGAAAGCCATGTTTAACCCTGTAAAAGGCTATGGTAATATGGTACTTAAATAGGGCCATATTGTCGGAACTCTGAAGCTGTCCTAAATCTGTTCGACAGATGACCTTTGATGCCATTGTACACATTTGTCTACAAAGAAAAGACACCTGTGAAACTTTGATGCTATCATACCTAGCTAGATTGTTAGGGCTGCAATGTGGATAGAGTTTGGACTTCAATGTGAACTCGTGACAGGATGATCACCTGAAGTTTTTGGAGGAAAATTATTATACCTCGAAAACTCCTTCATCAATATTTTGGTTTTTTTTTTTTTCAAGTTAGCAGGGAATAATTCTGTTTTAAAACAATTTAGGGGAATGATATAATTTGATTTTGTTGTATTTTTGTAACAAAATACACAGATGCTCAACTCACCATTTCCCTTGAAATCTCTTTTAAAAAACTCATTAAAAAACTCACCATTTCCCTTGAAATCTCTTTTAAAAAACTCATTAATCACTTAGATTTTACCTTTAAAATAACTAAAAATCTAACCTTTTCTATTCTTTAAGCATCATTTAACCTTGTTGTGTTAAAAATCCATGGTTTCCTTTGCTGCTGCCACCATTATCATCATTGCCTATTAATTCATTCTTATAGTTTTATAAGTAAGGTAAACATAATATATTGCTATTAATTTATATTTGGTTTGGTTGAAAACAAATAATTACTTAAGTTGAATTTAAGGTTTATGATGAATTTAATATTTGTTTAATCAATGATAAATTAGTTAAGAATAATTCAATTAGAGTTTATTTGATATAGTTATATATGGAAAAAAAATTGAATTAATGATGAATTAATTATTTCAATTAATTATGTGTTGTGTTTTATTTAGGTTAAGTTGTCGAATTAAAAATTATATATATATTATTGGAACCGGCTAATAATGTAGTTAAATATGCACACAAGTACATGCAATGGAGCATAAATGTGGTTGAATTATAACAAATTACATGTTTCATTAAATTGTTGATAAATTGACGAATTTAGTATTTTCTTTGAATTAAACTAATTTTCTATGAATTTGCGTTTGATTTAATATAATTGAGCATGAAAATATCAATCAATAAAGTATCATGAATTCTATTTATTTTTTGTTAAGTTTGCTTTAACGTTAAATTTTGATAATTTGATTGAATTTGCTATGAATTTTGCCAATTAGGATTGAGGCAGTGCAATTTAGTTAAAATTATACATTAAATTGACTAGAATCCAATTATTTTTTATACAAAATGTCTAATAACATATTTATGTTATGTTATTACAGTGACAATATTGTTACTGAAGTGAACAATAGTATCACATACAGTAGTGGAAGCAATTTGTTGTTAACTAATAATTTAGGCATGTCATATATAAAAATGAAAGAAATTATTTGTCATGTACTTGGATGGGTTTATAATGATATTAATGTTGAAATAACTTGGAGGTGTCAAATTGTTGAATAACAAATATTATCATGTACCGATTGTGTATGATGGTAGTCTTAAGACAATGATTGATTCTTTCATTCAAAGTGGTTCGAACCCAAAACCTTACAATAACCAAAACGGTCTGACTATTTTAGCTACTATCCAACCGTTTTACCAAATATCTAACTGTTTCTCAAAACAATTTTCATGAGAATATTACGATTCAAAAACACTATACTTTATTAATGTCATAGTTCAGAACCGCTACATTATTGAAATGTCGTAGTTTTAAGCAACAACATCCTCAAACTATGCTATTTTACCAAAATTATTTTATCTTATACTATTTTGGTATTTAATTATATTTTGAATATTAATTACCCAATTTATCCGAATATTTTAGTTCTGATTATTCTTTCCATCACTTTTATTTTATATTCCCAATAGTTTTAAATTTATTTTTGGAAAGAGAGAGTTGCGTAAATTAATTGTCGTCTGAATCCCCGTAGAGTGCAGCTTTATGTCACAAGAAAGTAAAAACTCGAACATTTCATAGTCTAAACTCTAACGATGAATGATTTTCCTCTGACTGGTCGTACAACTAGAGATAAACCTCTACTATCAGTTTCCACAAACTGACTTGAAATATGTCAGTACCCTTTGATAGATTGATGCCATTGTGATTGTACACATTTGTCTCAACTCTCTACAGATGTGATTGAGTTATAGCCTTCAACTTCATAACTTTATATTAGAATTTCTCAATTATTATTAAATTATTGTGTCAGAGATCACGGTCTTTGTGTCATTTTCTTTACAATTGGAATAAATGATAAATTATTTGAAACAAAAGAAACTTTTATGGGCAATTTAAAGGGTCCAAATCATAATTTCAAATATCTTCATCAATACTGTTATGATTGTTTTTTAAAATATTTTTATTTATAAATATATTAGAATAATATTTTTTTATTTTTAAAATAAAAATCAGCGTATCAAAATAATTTAAAAACACCAAAATAATATTAATTTAAAAAAAAATTAATTTTTTTTTTAATTTTGAAATGCAAGAATAAAAAGAACTAATTAGAAAGCCAATTCAAAAATTAAAAGATTACAGGAGTGCGCGTGTGTATTTTCGGAAGTGTTTTTGCCAAATGTTTTTATGGGAGCTATTTTATTGTTTTAATGGAGAAATCGGAACCATCCAAAAACAAGCAAATTAAAAAAAAAAAAAAAAAACCTGGCAGGTATTCCAGTTATATTGAGGTGTTGTTTGGGCAGGTGGCAGCAAAGAAGGGATAAGTTCATGAAATTCAGTACTGGAAACTTGAAAGCTTCAACGTACCACCTATACCTAAGCTAGAATGGACATTGCAATATCTTCCTTCATAGAAATATCTAATAATAATGATGGTAACAAGAACAGTATTATAATTGATTTGCTACATATTAAAAAAAAAAAAAATTAACCACACTTTACGATTACTCTATAGCTACTGATAAGGTAATTTCAAGTTAAATTTTTATTTGAAAATATATTAAAATAATATTTATTTTTAATTTTTAAAATTTATTTTTAATATCAGTACATCAAAACAATCTAAAAATATTAAAAAATTAATTTAAAAAAAAATATTTTAAAAAAAATTAATAAAATGATAGTTTAAGGTAAAATTAGTCTTTTGTGCAAGCGTAAAATTCAAAGCAGTATAATTAATTAATAGTCAAGCTTTTAGAGTAAATGTCCGTTTGAGAAAGACTTTTTTAAAAATTAATTATTATTTTTAAAAAAATTTAAATTAATATACTAATATCAAAAATAAAATTTAAAAAATAAATAAATAATATTATTTTGATATATTTCCAAACAAAAAATATTTGTTAAAAAAAAGTGAAAAGAAATTGAGAACCCATTTTTATGGAAATACATTAATTGAAGGAGTATATAAATATACACACACACATAATTGTATCGGTGTATTGTAATTGTTTAATTTTTTATATATAATAAAACTACCATCAATATATGCCAACAGCTAGTCAAACAACACCGTTTCAAGATTTCTCATTGCGACGTTCTATCCGTTGACCCCACAGCAAGAAGAAAAATGAATGCAGTCGGCAGAATTTAGCTACACAGTTCTTGACATACATATATTAAGTATTTTATAAATAATTACTTTTCATTAATTAGCCGAAGCCTAAATTCCCTGAACCCTAACAAGGTAAAATTATAATTAAATGAATTGAAATTAAAAAGAGACAGAAAAAAGAAAGTGTTAAATATTAATTGATCTCCGCCACCCTCCTGCAGGCCATTCACTTAAATTATTCAGGGAGGGCTGGAAAGGAGAGACCCCTCCATGTGCAGAAGCATTAAAGGCAGGTGTGTCTCAGAGAGAGCTAGCACAGAGTTGTTAAGGACATTCTAATAATAAATTCCTGCATTTAACAATTCCTTCTTGGTTGACTTTTTTTATTTATTTTTTTATTAATATGAATGTTCGGGTCATCTGGTGTGTAACTTAACTAATCCTAAAGGCCCTGAAGTTAATGACCATATATGCTTCCAGTGACTATCATATTAGCAACCACATGACTCGAACCTGAGACCACAGAGAAAGCAAACTCTTTAGTCCTAAATTTTTATCACTAAACCACCTACTAGATGATTACACTTTTATCTTTAACATTCCTCTAGACTATCATTGTATGATTTGTTAAACAATCCTCCCTTCCATTCTTTGTCGTATGGCTATATATTTTGATTAATTAAGATGTTAATGTTGCCATCAATTATTCTCGCTTTGATTGCGTAAACAGCAAAGAATAATATTCATCAAAACTATATGATAAATTATTAATTTTTAGACTTTAATTCATCCTGTTTTCTTAATATGTTTTGGCTCAACAAGAAATGGGAAAGGAAGAAATATTGTGCTCCTTAAAGAATGCTTCCATCTTGTATAATTTATCATGTAAGAGATAAAGGAGAAGGAGAGTTGTTGCTGATGCACCTACTGACGTTTTTAATTATTTATCTTGTTTATTTCATCTTTGGCTTTTGCTTTGGCTTTTGGTGTTACGGAAAATTAAATTGCGTAAGCGTAAAGTAAAGTATTGATGAGCTTTGATTTTTCAACTCAAAACAGTAATGCATGGCAGCCATGAAAATCTTTTTAGCTAGCAAAATAAATTTGAAATTAGCGATGAGTTTTTTACTTCTTCGGGTCAAAACAAAGTTACATTATACAAGAAAAAAAAAATTTCATTATACAAGAAAAATATTTTCTCCATAAAGTTTAATATCACTCATTCTTGCCCGTGATTCAGTCAATATTAATACATATGTTATGAATATTTTTCCTTGTTAATACATATATCAGAGATATATTTTCTTTTTAAAACTATCAGGGCAATATTACATTTTAATCTTTTATTTTCATAAAAAAACTTGTGAGTTATAAATAAATCATGAATCTCTTAACCAAGAAAGGTTTGGAATCTCTATTTTCTACTGCATATTTTTTTCTAGAGTATCTATATACAATATTATTATATTTTCTCTCAAAAAGTCACTGACTTAATCATCGAAGAATTCTAAAATTCACTAAAAATGATCTTTTGCAGGTGTTGGGCACCCTCCTCTAACCACCCGTCTCCAGCCACTTTGGTTAGGGAAAATGAGTCAGATTTTCGGAACCAAAAAATTAGCTGATCATCTAAAACATAAACTTTACCCCTAAACTTCTTGGATTTTTTTTTTATATTATCAATTACCACCCCGTTAGTTAAATAGTTATGCGTGGGCCTGTCTAATTTTTTTTTAAAAAAAATAGACATATTAGCTAACAACTTAAATATGGATCTTTAGTGTAGAATGTTTATTGAATTGGTGAGTTTGTGGGTTGAAGTGTATTTTTTAAAATTTATTTGTTGATTTTTTCTTGGGTCTTATTTGATTTTGAATAATGGATTTGATAATGTGTAAATTAAAAAAGTTTTTTTATATGATTTCAAAACAATATTTACGATTATATTTATATTTTTTAGGGAATATCATGATGTGATGAAACGAAGTCAAAACAATTTTTGAAACTTGTGAGAACACATTAAGTGTTGATAATGTACCAAAACTGCAAGGGTAAATAAAAACAACCATATTATATTATACTCACTTACACTAACCATCTATTTAAAAACTATCAAATTAAAATCATGTTTGTTTTTATATGTTAAAAATATTTTTTAGTGTTTTTAAATTATTTTAATGTGCTGATATCAAATATGATTTTTAAAAAATATAAAAATATTATTTTAATATATTTTTAAATAAAAAATATTTTAAAAAACAATCATTATTATATTTTTAAACTACTGTCCTGTAAGAGGGAAGCTACCTTGCATGAAATTAATGCAATGGGATCAGAATGGAGTCTTATTTGGAGATGGCCCACCACCACCGTCTGATTAATCCTATCCCTTTTAACAGTTTGTAGATGCATTCCATTCATCCTAAGAGCGTGTTTGGCAGTGTGGTTGCGGGTGCTTTTCAAATAATTTTTCGTGCCGAAATACATGCCAATGATTTTTTTTATTTTTTAAAAATTATTTTTGACATCAGCACATCAAAACGATCCAAAAAGTACAAACCGCACTCAATTTTAGCAAAAAAAAAAATTCAAATTTTCACAAAACACAGGTAGAAACGCACTACCAAACGCTCCCTAAAGCTACATTGGAAACATAATTACCCTTAAATATGCGTATAAGTTCCAATTTTAATCATGAATGTACTCTGCATGTAAAATGTTTAAGTCAGCATCATAGAATTATGTGATGTTAACTATTGTATTTACGGCCTAAAAAGCAATTTACTATAGTTATTGATGATGTGTTCGGCAATCAAAAGCTAGTTTGTTTTTTTTGTTATAAAAATGTTTTAAAAGTTTAATTTTTTATTTAATTTTATTTATTTATTTATTTGATATTTTTAAATCGTTTTACTATGCTACTATTAAAAATAATTTTTTAAAAATTTTTTAAAAAATATTATTTTGATGTATTTCTGAGTGAAAAACACTTTGAAAAACAATTATTTTCATACTCTCAAACAGCCCAGAAAATCAAAATGACACTACTTGGATTGTTGTATTATAACAATATATAATACATAACAAATTGATAGGATAACCATTAGAATCCTATTAAAAGACATTTTTTTGAGCTAATCTCTCTTCGAAAAGATTAGGGGCTTGAGTTTGGTGATCAATCACATGAGTTAACTACCACTAGTGATGTGATTTGAATTCCTTTTGGAGTGGTAGATCACATGTCTTAATTATATCATTAAAAATAATCAACTTGGTTCATCGAGTTTTTTTCCTCTTTTTTTCTTTAAAAAGGTTGGTATCATTTTACCTTCTTTCACACCATAAATACCTTTATGGTGTCTCTAAAGGGACCCCTTTAAATTGAGATGTCTACTTAAGATCTCGTGTTCAAGTTTTACATGAAATTTGATGGAAATTTAGAAATTATGAGAGTACGTTGTTAGCATTTCTATGGAAGGAAAAAAAGAAAAAACCTTCAAAACAGGATCACCACACAAAAATTTTAATTCAAAATTTTATTCTTGAATATTTTTCTTTTCAAGTAGTTTGTTTTTTTAAAAGATTCAAAACTCCTTAAATAAATCTAAAAATTGATGTAAACAAATTAGAAAACTCAAAATTAAAGAAAAAGATAATAAAACCTATAAAAACTAAAAAAATCCTCAAAAAAATAACAAAACTAGCTTGAATAACACCTGTTGAGTCTAATTTGGAAGTCTTTCGGATCTCAAAAGATTATAGTAAGGTGACCTTTTATTGAACATGATTTAATTATCGGATCAAAAATTATAAGTGAATTTATCAAACCAATTACTCCACGCTACCCGAACCTCTTTCTTAACTCAGTCTTATTATATGGATCCATAAATATTCCTCAAATTATTCATATCTTTTTTTTTTTTGGATTCGAGGAAACCCCACCTCCCGGAAAGCGCACTTTGTGGACCCAGATGAGTGGGTAAAACCCCGACTGTCTCAGGCTCTTACAAGAGGTGCACGCCCTGACTCGAACTCGAGACCTGCTGTGCAGATCTCAAGCCCTTTGCCATCACGCTACGCCCCTTGAGGACTCATATCCCCAATTATCACATCACAGATCAACATATGATTGATCTGAAACATCTACGTCACTCATTCTCAATCCAAATCCACCGTAAAACATCTAAAATTATGGGAACAAGTAACGAAAAAGTACTAGGGGAAGGTGGAGCTGATATCCGCCTATTGGTGGCAAGAATCGAATCATTGTCCAAGTTCCAAGAGGCACTAATGTGTCATACAGGCTTCCTGCTTGCCGTTGATGGAAGATTATTATTGCAAGGGTCAATGTTTGGCCGAAGGTTGTCTCGTCCAACTTGACGAACGTGCATAGTTAATGCTTTTCTATAAGAATTAAGGCCTTGATTGATGAAAATGGCTTGGCGTGATTTCCGGGCAACGCACAGACAACTACTGGAGACGGCGTTGATCCTGATTGAAGAAATAGGCGCTAGTCGGGAGGATTTATTGATGGGCAGTTTCTATATCATGTCCCCACCTAATTAGGCGGTAATTAAATCATTAATGAATATTAGGAGCAGTGTATAACGGGTAATTAATCCTATATTTGTTTGTTATTAAAAAAAATTAATTAATAAAAAATTATCTGTTAACTTTTTTATCTATTAGATTTGATCTTTATTATTTTGATTGTTATTTATTTTATTTTGAGATAATTTATGAAATTAGATTTTTTTTTTAATTTCATTCTTATTCAACCTTTTCATTTGTAAGATTTATTTCTCATTATTTTAATAATTTTTTTAAAAAAATATTAATAAGTTATTTTCTAACTCATTTTCCATAACATAGTCAAACACTATAAAGTATTTTCCAACTTATTTCTCGTAAAACTACCAAAAATCAAAAAATAATTCACTTTTCATGAATTTATTTTTCAAGAAAACCACTTTTAAAAAGAAACTATTTTCCAACAAACAAACAAACAAGACTCTAGAAGGTAAATATTTTTTTTTATTTTCTAGATTCAAATTATAAGTTTGGTATTAAAAAATATTAAATCTTCCTGAAAATACCCGTAAAGCATACATGTTTCAGATTTTATGCGAAAATGAAATTCTTCACCATCCAAGAGAATAATAGTAGTAGCAGTAGTGCTAGATATTACCTAGGTGATGATGCATTAATTTTGGGTATACTTTAACCAACAAAAACATGTTCCTAACACCTCGTGACATAGGAAATAACAATATGTCCAGTATCATTAATAATATGTCCCGTGATAACCAGAGATGAACATGAATTCTAGCAACTTGCAAGCAGGTAGGAAAAAAAAATACTAATTAAATATATAGTCGGAAACATCCTACCAAGAATTTTGGTGCCCTAACGGTTTAAATAACAAGGAATACTTATGAAGATGCAATTACAAACCATAAAATAATGCCAACCGACCGAGTATTTGCTTTGCTTGCAACATTGTATAAGCTAGCATGAAGCATCTTTGTATATTCATATTTATAGCAGCCTCCCCGTTATTTTAAAGAAAAAACATCCCACGGAATAAGAAGAATTAAGAAGAGAATAAAATCTTGGAACCGAATCTCGTATCTTCAAATGTCTATGAATATATATACTTAGTATATTAATTATAAGATCAAAAAACATTCTTAAGTATACCACGAAGAAGCAAAGCTAATGCATGATATGGTCTACATTCAATCATATATTCCCCACCGTACGAATATTTAATTTAGAGGGTGTTTGGTAAAGCGTTTAAAAAATTATTTGTTTAAAATTTCAAATATTATTTTATTTTGATAAGTTAATGTAAAAAATAATTGTTTAAAAATAAAACAATTATTTTTTTAATATATTTTCAAATAAAAAATATTTTGAAACGTCTCTCTCTCTCTCTCTCTCTCTCTCTCTCTCTCTCTCTCTCTCTCTCTCTCTCTCTCTCTCTCTCTCTCTCTCTCTCTCTCTCTCTCACACACACACACACACACAACACACACACACACACACACACACACACACACACACACATATATATGCGGACAATATATTTCAACTCACACAAAACATTTTGATATTTTCACGGATATCATGTCATTTTATTGTAGTTAACTTTCTTTAAAAAATATATATAAAAAAAAGTGTGTTAATTTGCAAATAAATTGATTCACATATATACAAGGAGGTGTGCTTTGATTTCTTAGTTTTTTAAATTGAGGTTTTAAAATGAGTATTCAAAGCACTCCACATGCTTCATATCGATGTAAAGAAATGTGCTTCTAAGATTATTTCTTTTTTAAAAAAAACATTAATCTCTTGTAAACTGGTTCAAAACACTCCTCCCGTCAAATAAAAAAGAAAATAGTAAATATAATATAAATGGAAACCCGTATATTGATGGTTAGTGTGGGGTTTTTTTTTTTTTTGTTCAACGTTGACATTGAATTCCCATAACTGTAGAGGTGATGGACAGGCTGTTAAATTTTCCTGTCTAGAATTGTGCAACCAAGGCAGGCAGCTAGTACTTGCCAATCACTCGTTTATATGGACATCGACCACATAACCATATGCTAAGAATGCAAAATCAACAAAACTAAATTACATGTTGTTTTCAGTACATATAGTTGAATAAAAGGGTGTCCAGTCGCCTGTACGTGTTTGAAATGCCTGCCCCAACTACTAGCCAGTGAGTGGAAAATCCTTTCACTAGCACATGGATGTGTTTATGATCGATTCTGCAAGCCTTGAATCATGTCAAAGTCAGTGTCTTGCAAGATTTTATGGTAGCTATAACAGACTTAAAACGCCTCAGTTGTTGTCCTGTCCATGTTATGTCACGAGAACTTTGACCTCCTCAAGGATTTGAATCTTTCCCGGATATTTAAAAGAATAATAGCGATTATTTTTTAAAATGTTTTTTATTTAAAAATATATAAAAATAATATTTTTTATTTTTAAAAAATTATTTTTAATATTAATATATTTGATATAAAAATATAAAAAAATATTTTTATAACACGAAAACACTCTTCCCATGCAACCCAAATCACCTTGTGGGTTGGTAAGGGTGGGCTCAGAACTTGCAGCAGATAGCTCGCTGGTTCAAGTCCAAAAAGGATTTTATGCAAAGTTATTTCCAGGCTTTTTTTCTTGGCCCAAACAAACAATTGGACAGATGGGTCTGAGACTTCTATTTTCATTGTTACATTTGGGTTCCTATACTTCATTAACATCTAAAGCACCCAAAATAGAAGTTTCTGACAATTTTATATTTTATTTTATTTTTAATAAATCAAAATTTCATCTCCTCGATCTGAAATTCTTCTCGCACTGGTGTGGTTTACTTGTTATTTTTTTATTTTTTTTTGTGAATTAGTCTTTTCCATTAGGCTAAGCCATCTCAGGAAAAGGGATGTGATTTTATGAATCCACTTTTTTCTTGTTTTTTTTTTTTATATGACAGGAAACTTGGGCTAGTGCAAATGGTCTGGTGCTAGGATTTCATTCTTTTAACAACACTCCCGAGGACATTTCATCTTTTATACATTACAAGGATTGAGATCTTTCATGTTCATACATTCATGTTCAATAAATCTAAATCATTATATTCAAAATGATATTAACATTAAATCAAATTAACGTATGATAAAGTGATAATAATTTAGTTTTTTTTCTCATATAATCCACAATATTGAATTTAAAATTAATTATTACATTTAGAACATTATATTCCATCATAAGGGAAAACAATATCTATTCAATTTTTTATTATCATTAACTTCTCTAATTTCTCATAAAAATATACAATAATTCACAACATCAATTTTATTTTTTTCTTAATAGTTTAAAGTCACAAATGATGCTAGAGTCTTCAAATTCTCTGAATTTTCATAAAAACTTGTTGATAAAATCATAAAAATACTTCATATAAAAATGGATTTAACTGTGATTTGGGATTGACCTGAGTTGTTTCTATAAAATAATCTTTCATGGAACGAGAAATACTCTAATATTTAAGTTAGTATGTTTATAACGAAGGAGAAGATAATGTAAAAAGAAAATGAAGGTATGTCATGTGTGTATCTAGGTGTGACTTGATTGTAACTCTATTGTAGCTTTGTTGTGTGTGGCTCTCTGGCTGGCTAAGGTGTCATTCGCCTCTACTCGATGAGTATAGGTATATTTATACATCTAATATAGTATTGTAATTTTTCTCATGGAGGAGGAATTACATCATTGGCCAACCATGTGGCTCATCGGTTAGTGTGATCCTCCAATGGGTAATGTGTCTGACACGTGATTAGAGAAGAAGTTAGTATGGCACAAACATGTGACAGGGTATATTTGTATACCCTTACGTAAACGTAGGATCAAAGATTGCAATAGCCCAATGAGTAATAAAAACTCGGGATGAAAAGAAAATTGAGTAAACGATATGAATAATAGAGAATATTATGTGAAATAAAGATAATGATCTTCATGTATAAATATAAGAGTATGGATGAGATTCCTACATGAATTATAATTTTTTGTTTAAAATTCATAATGACAGTGAAACGGGTAATGGATGACCTCTATAAATAAATTTAAAGTTATTTATGAAGTTGAAAAGATAATTACAAATTTTGGATTCAAAATTCGTAATGTTGACTAAACCGGCAATGAGTTTCAATGTATAAAAAAAAAAAGCAAAAATCAGGAAAAACAAGAAATTATTTTAGGTAATTAGTGTGGTAATAAGGAATAAAGGATAAGAAATGATGGTACAATAAAAAAAAGTGATGGTGTGAGCATCAATTAAAAATTGGTAATGTTACCATGAAACAATAATCAGTCCGATAAAAAAATATAAAATATAAAATAAATATATCTTAAAGTAATAAAATGATTTCAAGGTTATAGAGGAATAATTGATAGGATTTATATAAGGATTGAACAATAAAATTCAAATTCTTGATGAAAATTTATGAACTAACCCATTTCACACGAAACTATAGAGCTCTCAATCCCATCATTATACCAGGCTGAAATTTTACAAGAAATCTCTCAACGTACTATTCTATGTTGATTTAAAATTACAAGTCAATTTGAGTCTAGTAAAAAATCATGTTTTAAGCAGAAAATCAGGTGGTCTGCGTAAAGAATCTAAAGAGACATAAATGAGTGAAAAACTTGTAAATAAATTGAACAGTGCTCCTCCCTTCATCATTAAAAGCCTAACCAACTATGGTAAAAAGAGGGAAAAAAAGAGGAGGAGCTTGAGTCCATAGAGAATTTGTGAAGAAAACTTATATAGGGTGAGGTTTAAGTGATTCCTAACAATAAATCAAAGAGAAACAAGGAAAAATAAAAAAGAAAAAGGTAAGTTTAAGAGCTAAAATGTTGGTTTAGAGAGAGAAGAGAATATTTTACCAAGGAAGGAAGGAAGGAAATGCTTGAAAAACTTGAAGAATTGCCTTGAATTGTTGTGATAAAGAGGTAAGATGATCTTTTTTTAAGCTTTGATGGAGTTTAATTGAGTTTCTACAAGAAAATCTCTATTGGGTTGATTATGAAACTTAGGGTTTGAAGGAATTATGCATTATTGATGTGTAAACTCATTTGAATGGTTTTGTTGGGAATGAAAAAGGATTGGGTAAATAATTAATTGCAAGAATTAAAAAGAAAAGTTGAATAAGAAGTGAACTGAAATTATGATGTTGGTTACATTGTTGATGATAATTGTGTCCCTAATAGTATAGGGGAGGCTGTATGGACATGATAGTATCAGCATTTACAAAAGCTTAAGGTAAATGCTCGACACCTTTTTTTTTTAAAGCCTTTGCATGTTTTCTTTACTGAATTATTGCTTACTTATTGTCATATCATTGTGAAATTCATATATATTGTGAAGAGAAAATTGAAATAAGAAGTTAAAGTGCAATGTTGCACTTGGTATTCAAAAAGGATATTTGAAATTGAAAGGTTTGTTGGTATTTAAAATTGATGGTTGAGAAGTCAATAGTTGGCTTTCATTAAAAAAAAACCCGAAAAAAAAAAGGAAAGTAATGTTAGAGATGGATTGGCAAAACTGATTAATCTGTCACGATGTGGGGACTAATGGAATCAGTGGTTACTGATGACCGGTATAATTGATTAGTCTACCATGATATGGAGACTAATGGCCTTTTTTGGTTACTGATGATTAGCATAATTAATTAGCATGTCGCGAGATAAAGACTAATAACATCAGTGGTTATTGATGACCGATACAATTGATTAGTTTGCAACAAGATAGAGACTAATGACATTAGTGGTTACTGATGACCGAAATAATTAATTAGTTATGAGACTCTTGATTCAAGGATTGACACTAATTCAGATGAAGTTGATCAATAATAAAGGACTTAAGAATAAGTTTAGAAATAAATTAGATAATTAATGACATGCATAATATATTTTAGAATTCTTAGTTTTTTAAAAAAACCAGGTGGTGACTTTGTTTTTTTAATTTCCCTTCAATGTTTGGAGGTCTCATTTCCATCTAGGGTATGACATGGAGGAAGGATAAGATTTTGAAAATAAGATCCAAAGAAGTTATAGAAAATGGAAATGATTTTACGTTCTTTGATACATCTACTATAAGAAAACTTAGTTGACTTTGGAAATAAAAAACAAATATTGATGTAGACAAAAATAAAGGATGACAGGGTTTGTTACAAGTCAAAACCCTCAAAGACTAAGAACGTTATAATTATGAAGGGACACCTCGAATTTCAATTTTCATGCATTCAAGTATCACTTGTCAAAAGGCTATTACTACACTTTATATAAAGAAAAACTAGAAAACCCTATCAATGATGAATAGAAAAATAAAAATTAGGAAAACTATTCATTCCCTAAACTAAAAATAAAGAAATAAAAACAATTAAGAAAAATATTTATTTTCTTAAAAAGTTTTTACATCAGTCTTCCTATGTTAGAAGGAACTCATCCTCGAGTTCAAACCTGAGTTATAAATTGTCCTCCACTATAAATATTTTTTTGTGTATAGCTATCCCATTATAAGTCCTTAACATTTTTGTGCGGGCCAACCTATTATAGGTCATTGACCTGTTGTGCGGGCCTTCCTATCATAGATCCCTAATATAATATCTTTGTGTAAGGCATCCATCATAGATCTCACTACTAGGATTTTCAATAATAACAACACATTAGTTCTTAGACATCTTTTTCCTTGGGGGAACCTCTTCATCCCCTCCTACAAAAGCATATCATGTTTGAAAATATCTTTCAGCCTCCTACACAAGATTATTCAATAACATGCGACAATTAACTACTAAGAATAATTGAGCTTTAATACACGTTCTTTATGACCTCCAACCAAAACCACTAGGAATTGCTGATACAGCTGGGAGCGAATGATAACAGGGTTTGTTACAAGTATAACCTCTCTAAAGACCAAGAACACCATAACTATAAGGAGATACTTAAAACATTCAATTTTTATTTATTCAAGTCTCACTTGTCAAAAGACTATTATAACCATTTATATTAAAAAAAAAAACAAAACTAGAAAACCCTATTAATACTTAATGAAAAATATAAAAATAAAGTAGGAAAATTATTCCTTTTAATTAGAAAAAACAGAAATGCCTAATAATATAGAATAAGAAAATTAAAAAAAATTAAAATTTCTAAACTGAAAAGGAAGAAATAAAAATTGAAATTTATTTATACATTGTATATATTTATATTTATAAATATGATGAAAACTATATTTCTACCATTAATTATATTATATGCATGTTCAGGTGATGGGTATTTGAAAGGATACTTGAGACATGATTAGGTATCTGCAACCTATACTCATCCAATAATGAGTCGAATATAGATAATAGTTTTATGTTCATGTATATGCATAGTTAATACGAGAACCTAACCCATAAATTCTCATTGCCATATCTAACTATATATTTTTAATTTTGTCATCTAAAATAGTATACTATTGTCATATTGGCTCATTATATGTGTTTGCCTATGTTAAAGTAGTGTATTTTTACCATGTAGGCTCATCATATGTTTCACATTTAAGGATATTGTCACTTTACTTTTTTAGTTATGTAAACTATTCATTTTCCCTCGCTTTGCAATGGGTCGAGCATAATTTTTTTTATGAATGCTAAAAATTGTAGGCATCAGTACTAATGTGTTTTACACAATTAAAAAATATTTAAATTACAAACCAAAAAGATGATGTGTGCTTTTAATTAAAAAATCAAGAATTATATGTATTAATAAATGTTAAAAAGCTCATGACACTAATCAAAGATTGAGTTATTAAAATAAAACAAAGATGCAGATAAAGATACACATTTGCGACATACAGAGAGCTTTGTAAGAAAAATTATTTAATTATATAGCATTAAAAATATTTCTAATAAAAAGAGTCATTATCTTAACTTTTTTCAAAAAATATTAAAAATTAATGGAAGAATCTCATTCAAAAATAAATATTGTTTCAAAAGAATTACTAGTCTTTTTAAAGATATATTTGATAATTACCTTCTATATTTGTAAAAAAATTATTCTTTCTTTTGTTAGGATACTAATTATAAGCTAGTTGTTATAAAGGTATGTATATGATTGGTTAGCTACTTTATAAGAGCTAAAGTTTAGCTTGTAATTGTATTCAAGATAAATAACAATTCTCCAGATATGGAACACAACTTTTTCTGCTCCGATTTTTCTAACTTTGTCATGGTATTATAGTCTTTCTCGGCCTAACCCTAGTTCCATCTTTGTTTGTCTTTTATGGCACCAGCACCCCGTAATTAATTGGGATGTAGGGCGCGTCAACACCTTTTATTAAGTCCAGGTATTAAGCTCGGACCCAATTATTTTAGGTGCTGGGGCACGCTAACACCTATTGTTGGGTCCAGGCATAACACCTGGACCCATTTAATTAGGGTGTTAGGCGCGCAAGCACCTAATTTCTTGGGGTGTTGGGCATGCACCGCAACAACCTCATAGGCTCGGGCATGCGCCCTGAGCCTAACACTCAATTGGAGATTTTTTCTAGGACCTTATACGGGTCCTTTAGTATTTTATATTGACTCAATACATATTATCTTGAGTTAAATATAACAAGGATAAAATTACATTTTAGCCTCCCCTTTGCACAAAAAGACAAGACTCATAGAATATAAATAGACCATGAATCCTTCAAACTCAAGATTCACAATCTCTTCATTCTTGATATTTTCAGCATATATATTTTCGAAGTTTATCTCTCTAAAATATCATTGTATTTTCTCTCTCTACAAAGTTATTGGCTTTATTATCGAACAGTCTCCACGTTTATCACAAAAGACCTTTTGCAAGTACCAGCTATCAACCATCTGGTTTACTAGGCATCACCTACTACTACCACAACTACTAGTCACCTGATTTTTCAAGCATTATCTGCTACTACCACAACTACCGGTCACCTGGCTTACTAGGCATCACCCACTACTAGTTACCAACCCTCTAGACTTTCCATATCAAGTCACTAGACATCTTGATTAGAGAAAATATATCGGACTGTTTGAACTAAAAAATTAACTAATTATCTAACACATCATTATTATTCATAAATATCTTGAATTTCGAGACTCGTTAAAAAAGAATACAATTCATTATTCAAAGGAGCAATAAAAGAATGTTATCATGAGTTATTTTGCAAAACTATTGGGTTTTTTTGGCGGCCTGTTTTATCAAAAATATTCGATCAAATGAAATTCAAACAATTGGCTTTTTTTGTGATTTTTCCTTCATTATGTTTAAGAACAGATTAATTAAAAGATAGATTTATAAACTTAATGATCTAATTGCATGATCAAATAAGGACTAAACTAGAAATAGCTGAAGTTATAGGTCTAGATTAGATACGGTTTGGCCTTAAGACAATTTGAAGTTTCGGTTCTTAGAAATTAAGTATAAATTTAAAAATTTCGAAACTAGTTCTTCAAATAATTATTTAATACATAATTTTAAAAATAAAATAAGAAATCATACTTTAGCATGATATTTATATACATTAACTCATTGAAAAGGTGGTATCAAATTCAAGTACTAGAAAAATATGGGATTTGTCATGATCTTATTTAAAATCTCAAAAACCAAGTAAAAATTAAAGTACGAATAAACAATTTTGTTTTACTGGATTTATAATAATTATATTAACAAAAAAAAATATTTTTTCAAGCAAGGATCAATGATGGGATAAGTGAATCTTACAAATGAGATAAAAAAAAAACAAAATAATCAAACTGGGTGATGCTAGATATAAAATTGATAGAGATAATAACATAATAGTGTGTGGGTTTTTGAAATTTCAACAATATAGTATAAATTTATTTGTTTTTAAATACATATGAAGACTCTAAAAATGATAATAATCAAGAAAAATTTAAAGAAGTGACATCTGCTATATAAAAACATTGATAACATATCATTTAAGTGACGAGGTAGCAATTATAATATGGATATTAAGGTAAATTATGCTTTAAATAACATTTTATGAAAATTTAAAAAAATATATTAAAAATTAATATTTTTATATTTTCAAATCGTTTTAATATGCTGATGTCAAAAATAATTTTTTAAAAATAAAAAAATATTATTTTAATATATTTCTAAACGAAAAGCAATTATTATTATATTCCTAAACACCCCATAAATGATATATGGCAAATTAATGATGACATAACAATAAAATGGCATGAAAAAACAATTTTAGAGGGGAATTTCTCTCCATTTTTTTTGTTTTACTTTTAAAAAAACATTTATATAGAATGTACTTCTAATAATGCAAGACATTAAAATTATTTTCTTTTTACATTTTCATATATGATTAATGTCATAAATTTATTTTTTATTATGAATCTAATATAAAATATTTATTTTTTTAATTAAAAAGTATAACTTTTTCATGATAATTTTTAAAAGTAATATTTTAGTTAGATTGTCATAAATATAAAAAAATAAGATAACCATTATAAATTTTGATTTTGATTTTTTTATGAAAAACACTCCCTCTATTTCTTTGGTTTTTTCTACTTTTTTAAAGAAAATATAAAATATAATTACTTTTTTTTAGGTTAGAGAAGGACAGAACTGTTAAATTAATAAAAAAAACGGAGGAACATTTTCCCACAAAACTGTTTGGTATGTTATTAGTGTCATATCGTCATCAATTTGTTATATCAACATTTCATGTTGCGTATTATAATTGACATCTTATTATTTAAATGATACACCATTAATATTTCTGCCATTTACATATCATTTCTTAAAATTTTATTTGATTATTATAACCATAGTTTTTAGACCCGGTCCAGTTCAAGGCCTGGGTTTTGAGTTTTGACCGGGTCACTTGGTCAATTCTTTTAAATAAAAAATCAAAACGACATCGTTTTAATAAAAAAAAACAAAAACAAAAGTCAACGGGCTGCAACCGAATTTTTAACAGGGTTTTGCCGGGTCGCCGACTCACACCGGGTTTTTCCTTCCCTTGTTTTTTCTTCAACCCGGCCTGGTTCCAACTCCAGGTCGGCCGGGTTTTAAAACTATGATTGTAACTTTAATATTATATGCATTTATTTAAAAATATAATTTTTGATGTAAAATTCTTCAAAATATACATATATATTGTGTTATTGTCTCAAATTGTCATCTTTATGGTAGATACCCTTCCTAGAACTAGAAGAAAAAAAGGGCAGCTGAACGCAGAAGTGAAGTCTCCCACCACTCGAGAATAGTTGAGAAGTCCGATGATAACTCGAATCTTTGCTTTTCTTAAGTAGTCAAAATCAATAATGGAATATGAGTAATATTAAATCAAGTAAAAAACCAAAACCATATAATATTGTATTGATCGGTCGAAGAGGAAAAGGACACCAATACCACATTACGCGGCTAGCAGAAGCTGTCATTTGATAAAAGCAAAAGCTCAATATTCTTACTTGCTGTTGCTGTTGATTATGTAAAGACAGGAAAAGTAATTGTCTGTAGTCCATCAAGGGTTGGTGTGATAGTGCATCATGAATGGTTGAAGTTTTGTTTTAATTATAATTTTAAAAAATATATTACTTAATACACACCATAATTTTGCATAGATTCCTTTAAAAACTCTATCTTGAGATCTTGGTTATGAAAAAACTGCAATTTATAACTTTTTTTAAACCTATCTTTTCAAATTGTAACCGCAAAAATTATCATCACAATGCTAAACACGCATTTAATGAAAGCAATATAAGCTTTTTTTTATATAAAAAAAAATATTCAATCACAATCTACTTCATGGAGGTTGTAGTTCTTATTCGAAATATGCACATATAAAAAGACAAGTGAGCATATATGTTTAGTTTATAATCATGTAATTCATAAGATCATGGTAAAATTGCAATCATAATAAAGACTAACATGTTTACTAAGAAAATATATAAATTTTCATAAAAGATTGAAATACAATCATAGCATGCATACTAATATATCTAGTTTTTATCTAGATTAAAAAGAATAGGATAATAAATTTAAAACTTTTTTTATTAGTTTAGAACATGTAAACATTTATTATTGTAAATTTTAAGGAGTTGATTTGGTGATTAAGTATGTTTATTTTCTTATTTGATTTATTGTATTTGAGCTTTGAGTTTAGCATTAAGATAATTTATTAAAATTGCTTAGAATAGACTAAAACAATATAAGGATGTAAAAAAATATTAGTCTTAATTGATATACAAACTACTTCAATAATAACCTTAACATAAAATATAAAATAAAAAACTATTCATATAGAAAATGAATGTCTATAAATCTTGAGTCCAAGTATTAAAAAAAACTAAAAGAGATAAGTGATTCATTGTATACTCAAAAAATAAAACTGTGAATTTGAATAGTGTTTTTATGTTTTTATCCTTTTTAATAAAAACAAATAGCCTTGTTGATAGGGGGTAATATCGTTTTTTTACATGATTTATTGGTCATTACCAAATTGATTGAAATAAATTGGTTTTTTCATATTTTTTGCACAATAAAAATACATAAACACCCTGGAAAGAAAATAGTATTAAACTAGCATCTTAGGGCTTCTTCATTTTTTCTAAAGCATAGTGAAATAATAAAATTACTTTTAAAACATAAAATTATTAAGTTGTCATGTGGCATTTTCATATTCTTCAAGTTGATTTTTTATTATAATCAAGTTGAAAGAGGAGCATTTTGATATTTTAATATATATAGTGACTAGCTCGTGCAGGTTAGAGATACCCGAGCAATTTGACCGACACGTGAGTCATCTTCTAGCAGACTTACAATAGCTTACAGGGTGGCATTCAAATCGCCTTGGTGACCCCTCCATCTCCAGGTGGCCCGTGTGGCCAACAAACCACTGGTTTAACGTCGGTAGTCTTTTTTCTCTTTCCCCCCTTCTTTTTTCTCTCTTGTTTTTTTTTTTATTTTTTTGTGGTCTCTAATTTTTCAAAGTATCCATTCAATTTATTTCTCATTCAATTTGGTCCCTATTTTTTTATTATAAATTATTTTATTTGAAATAATTTATAAATTAGAATTGTTTTTAATTTTATCATCCTTCAATTTTCATCTAACATATTTGGTCCTAATTATTTTTATTGTTATTTTTTGTTTTTTATCCTTTTCTTGAATTGTTTTCAATCTTATCCCAAATTATTTTAGTTCATTTAATTTTTATACTAGATTTCATCATCATTTTTTTTTATTGTTTTTTTATATTTCTTTTTTGATTTATTTTATTTTTCAATTTTTTCACTCATTGTTTTATTTCATTTAATTTTTATACTATATTTGATCTTTATTTTTTTTATTGCTATTTTTTTTTATTTCTTGATTTAATTTATATTTTAAATTTTGTCACTCATTGTTTTATTTTATTTAATTTTTATATTAAATTTGGTTCTTATTCTTTTGATTGCTATTTTTTTTATCATTTTCTTGATTTAGTTTTTATACTAGATTTGGTCATCATTTTTTTATTGCTATTTTTTTTTTAGTTTTGAATGATTGAGAATTTTTATTCATAGTTTTTTTAGGTTTGTCTTTTATAGGGTAATCCGGTTTCATAACCTAGATCACGGGTTTCAGATATTTTCCTAATTTGACTTTGATTTTTTTAGGTTATTTTTTTATTATTGTTTTTTTTATTTTATCATTCAATAATAGTTAATCTAGCATGTTGATTCAAGTCCTGTTTTTTTATTCTTTTTAAAAAATAAATTTATAATTTATTCTTAAATATTGGATTTGCTAGTAACTGAGTTTTAATTTTTTTTTATTTTGTTAAGAGGTTATAATCTAATGTGGATGAATTAATGGGTAAGTGGTTCACGTAAAAGTCTCTAAAATTTTTGGCAATTTCCAAAGAACCATAATGAGTTATTTCCTATTTCTGTGAAATTATAGCTTTTTAAAGATAATGATTAAAGAGTTAAAGTCAAAGAATTCCAATCGCTACAACCTCTAAAAAAAACCATTATTTGGGAAAGGCATTTTACCTCATGATGCGAATGTCAATCGAATTGGTGGAACTTGGGCTTTTTCTATATTTGTTGCAGAAAATATACAATGTGGATCCTCGTAATGCCAATCATATACATATACTATACTAAATATATTTTCTTAGGAGGAATTCATATTAGATTCTACTAGTTATTTGACTCATGCTTTATATAGGTTGAATAAAATTTTTTAACAAAAAAATAAATATATAGCCTTTTTCAACATATTTTTACAAAAAAAAAATCAAAATTATAAATTGAAAAGCCTATATATGCATTTAATTAAATAAATCAAGAAACATTTATGTCAAAAAATGCAAAAAAAAAAAATATTAACGCAGCCATTCGACTCGCTTCGTTGTGGTTGAATAATTTTTTTAACGCAAAAGAATGAATGTGTAAATGTTATTAATGTGTTTCTTGACATCAAGTAAAAAATATAATTGTGAATAAAAAAATAAATGCTTATATTAATAAGATAAAATAAAGATTCTATGTGTTAATAAAAACTTGTAAAATCTAAAGTTTTAACATAAAAGAAAAATGGGACAATGTTGTAATTGCCACACCAAAACACATTTTCCTTTTAGTTTTTATATAATAATTTAAAAAAAATGAAGGAAAAATAGGAAAGATTTTAATTACAAAAAAGGAAAATAAGAAAAAAAAATAATGATAAATAAATCAAGTAATAAATATGTTTAAGTATAAGGTAAAAAAGAAGAAGAAGAAATCTAAGCAATAATTTTTCTAAAACATTAACCAAAAAATTACACATATGTCATCTCTACAAAAAACAAATTATAATTATATTATTTCTACCGTGATTTATTTGTTTTTTAGTATATGTATAATTTTTCTATTCTTATAAATAATTGATGCTATATTATAAGATCAATCAAAACTGTGACAAAAACCCCATGTTTAAAATTATTACAGAAAAATAATCTGTAATTATTCAATTCATACAAGAAAATAGAGTATATTATCAATTAGTCACTTTAGTTTTTATAAACAAATCAATTAGTCTCTCTTGTTTCAAAAACTAATAATTTAATCCTTTTTTTATTTTATGTTCTTCTTCAATTTATTTATATTTATTTTTAAATAAGTAAAACAACAATCCACGGAAATATTAAAAAAAATATTATTTAAAGTAAAATAATATTAAATTATGTGATCAATACTAGTTAAAACATTAAATAATTAATTTTTAAAATAAAAGAGATTAGTTAATTCATTTCTAAACAATAGAGGAACTAATTTATAAATTACTCCAAGAAAATATAAACAAATTATATTATAGTATAAATTAAAAGAGATGGTGATATTACTATTGACTGCATCACGAAAAACTATTCATTTTAATAATATTTTTTTTCTTTGGTTTTTTTTTATTATTGTAATATAAACTAAAATATGTGGTGATTTTAGTGTTCATCACCTCACAAAATATTATTTATTTTAATTGTTTTTTTAATATATATATATATATATATATATATATATATATATATATATATATATATTCTCTATTTTCATACATCCACGTTTAGTTTATTAGGTATTAGACTTCATAATTTATTGTGATTTGTTTTATACGTGATTGGCTTAGTCTCATAACCCGTGTCACAGGTTTGCAGGTTAACTTTGTTGACTCGAGTATTTTTATATTATAATTTATTGTTCACCACCTCACGAAACACTACTCATTTCAATGGTGTTTTTTTCTTCCTTTGGCTTTTTTAATCTATATTTATTTTCTAATTTCATACTTTAATATTTATTTTATTAAAGATTGAGTTTTTTAATTTATTATGATTTACTTTATATATGGTTAACTCGATTGACTCGAGTTTTTTTTTCATCTTTTTTTTACTATAGTATAAACTAAAAGAGAGGTTGTTCACCACCTCAAAACATATTTATTTTATAGTGTTTTTTTCTAGATATTTTTTCTTTCTAATTTCATACTTCAACATTTAGTTTAGTAGAGATTGAGCTTAATAATTTATCGTGGTTAGTTTGGTCTCATAACCAGTGTCATAGGTTTAATAGGTTAACTCGATTGACTCCAGTTTTTTTTATCTTTTTTTAATTGACATGTTTTTTTAATTTTTTATTTCAACATTGAGTTGATTGAAAATTAAGTTTCACGATTTATTTTTATTTGTTTTCTATGAAATTATCTCAATTTCATGGCTTGGGTTGCAAATTTGGTGAGTTAACCCAATTAGCTCGAGTTTTTTTGTCTTTTTTTTGGTATTTTTTCAATTTCATCCTTCAGCGTTGAGTTGATTATGAATTAGGCTTCATGATTTATTATTGTTCGCTTTCTATGAGATTATTCGTGTCTTATAACTCAGGTCACGTGTTTTACGGGTTAACCCGTGTAAACTGAAGTAGTTTTATTGTGTTTAGTTTTTAGATTGATTTTTTTTCAATTTCAACATTAAACAATGAGTTTATTAAATATTGAGCTTCATAATTTATTTTGATTTGTTTTTATGAGGTTATCACAATCTCATTACCTTGGTCACGGGTTTGGCAGGTTAATCCGGCTTGACTTCGGTAATTTTTTTATTTACTTTCTATAAGATTACCCCGATCTCATGACTATGATTGTGGATTTGACAGGTTAACTCAAGTTAAAAAAAAATTGTTATTTTTTAATTTATTTGTTTTTCAATTTCATCTTTCAATATTTGATTGATTTGAAATTAGGCTTCATAATTTTTTTCGTTTTGCTTTCTATAAAGTTATCTCGGTTTCATTACCCGAGTCACGGTTTTGGTGAGTTAACCCGGGTTGACTCATTTTTTTTTATCTTTTTTTAATTTCATCCTTTAATATTAGAATTGTTTATCTCAAGTCGTGGGTTAACTCAAGCTTTGTAGTCCTTTTTTAGTTTTTTTTTTCTCAACCTCATCTTTCAAAATTTAATTGATTTATAATTAGACTTCATATTTTTTTTTTTACTTTTTATGAGGTTACTTTAGTCTTATTACTTGGATCACGAGTTTGACTAATTAATCAAAGTTGACTCAAGTTTTTTTAATCTTTTTTAGTTAATATCTTTTTCAATTTCATCTTTCAAATTAATTGAAAATTAAACTTTATAATTTGTTTTAACTTAATTTTCATGGAGTTATCTCAGGCACTTGATCTAAGTTGCAGCTTTGATGAAAGGTCAATCCGAGTTAACTTGATTTATTTGTTTTTTTATTGATTTTTTTAATTTCATCTTTTAATATTTATTTAACTGAAAATTAAGTTTCATATTTGGTCTTGATTTTTTTTATGAGGTTATCCTAATTTTATGATTCGAGTCGTGAATTTAATAGATTAACCTGAATCAATTTAATATGTTTTCACCTTAATATTTTTTAAGAACATGTTATATTTTTTTTTATCAAACTATATTCTAATGAATTTTTAGATTATTTTGAATTTATAAAATAATTAAATCAAAATCAAATCAATTTTTATACAACTTTTTTTTTTTCATAGTACAAAACATATTAGTAACATCTATATGTTTTTTTATATTAAAAAATTTATATGACCGGCAGCGCGGGCAACTATTTAGTACGCTGCAAAAAAGAATACAAGAAGAAAGTTGGCCATCAAAATTGCCGAACCTCCCGTCTCCCTCCCTCTCCTTCTCTCTCTCCAAACTTCAACGTCTGGAGTCAAGTTCAGCATAGAATCTGGGAACTCCAAACAGCCGTTGGTTGATCTTGATTCTGTTTTTGTTGGAATCAAATTGCATGTAGAAAACAAACTTTCCTCTTTCCTTTACCACCTTCACTGTCAAGTTGGTGGCTGTCACTCACTCTGTATCTATCAATATCATCATCAACCATCAACCATCAACCCTTTTTTCCTGTCATTTCCGTCATCAAAAAGACTAACCCTGAAGTGGGTTCATATTCTTTTGCCAACTCAATCCCTTTAAGACATTACAAAGTTGGGTTTTGTTTATTCTTGAACTACACAACTGGGTTTTTGGAAATTCTTTGTAGATTGTTATGTGTTTGTGTTTAACAGAGATATTAAGAGAAAAAAAATGTTGAGCTTTAAGGAGTTTTGTACAACGAAAACGTTGGTTGCTCTAGGGTTGGGACAGTTTCTCTCTCTCCTTATTACTTCTACTGGATTTTCATCCTCTGAACTTGCTAGAAGAGGTGCAACTCCTGTTTCTTCTTTCTTTAGCTCATTAAAGATTTGATTTTTATATCTTTACTTGCTCAGAATTCTTTTCCTCCGCCCCCCCTGATTAGCTAGCTGTGTTGTTGTTAGATAGCAAATTTCATTTTTTTTTTGTGTTTTTGATACAGTAGTATTCTAACTCGATTCCCTGTATATATTTGCCATTTCAATTCAGGAATTAATGCACCGACTTCTCAGTCTTTTCTCAACTACGTTTTCTTGGCCATTGTTTATGGAAGTATTATGCTTTACCGGAAGCAAGCACTTAAGGTGATTTTCTTTGTTTCACCTTTAAATCCAATTCTTCACAAACACCCCGCCACCGCCACCCCCCCCCCCCCCCCCCCCAATCCCCCCCAATTATTGACTACAAGCAATTGGTTAGTTATCAGTATGTAATTTAAAAGTGAACTCATTAGCTGAATTTGCTTCAATAATTGGAGTTTTGTGTTGTTCGGAAGTGATTGGTTATAAAAGAATGTCTGTCATTAAGCTGCGGGGATGCAGTGGATGAGTGTAAGAAAGCAAGGACATGAAAAACTGAGAGAAATCCCGCTTGATCATTTTTTGAGGTGATAGGAGAGTTCCTGATGAAATAATTCCTCAGAGTAGAATATTGATGCAGATGCAATATAAACCAATTTGAGTTGATAGTGAAGAATTTGGGACATGAAAAACTGAAAGAAATCCCGCTTGGTCATTTTTTGAGGTGATAGGAGAGTTCCTGATGAAATAATTCCTCAGAGTAGAATATTGATGCAGTTGCAATATAAAGCAATTTGAATTGATGGTGAAGAATTTGGGCTGAAACTTTTTTTTCAATGATCTTGTTCATTGTTTTCCTTTTTTTTCCTTCATTTTAATTTTAATTTGAGATGTTTATGTTGTTGCATCTCCTTTTGGAATCTGTGCAGGCAAAATGGTACTACTATGCGATTCTTTCATTGGTGGATGTAGAAGCCAATTTTCTTGGTGAGTATATTACTTTAGTGGCGGTACTGACTAGGTATTTAGGTCTTGTATTTTCTGCACTACCGTTGACTTTTAATCTAAACATTTGTACTAACAGCTTTTTTTTTCCTTTGCTTTCAATCTTTTTTAACCGATCTTGTATTTTTAGTATCTACAGATTAGAGAATCCTAAAGATGTAAACTTCCTGCTAGGAAATTGCATCTCTTGATTATAAAGCAAATAATCAATTTGGTATCGGTGGTCTTTTCACTGAAGCCCCATTCATTCTCTCTGATTAGCATCTAGTTGTGATTCTATGAAATTGCATTAAGTACTTTAAATAGACATTTTGCTCCTTGTGGTGTGGTCAATCATGAAGCTGGTTACTTCTCACACATTCTCAGCAGTATAGAGTTGCATCTGCTGCTGATAATCTGTTCTGCTATATGGTTGAAACAATTCTTAAAAGAATTAGTGAATTGATAAATGAGAACAAGTTATTCCACCTTGATGTCACTGACCTTACTGGCACTTGCTTTGTATTTTTTCAAAAAGAAATGCTACCTAATCCTTTCATTATTAAAGTGTAAACTGAGAATTGTGACTGTTAAAGTGATTAATGTTTATGATAATTGATCTTATCCTCATTCATGAGCAGTGGTGAAGGCCTATCAGTACACATCGATCACAAGTGTCATGCTGCTGGACTGTTGGTCAATCCCTTGTGTTATGGTTCTTACATGGTTTTTCTTGAGCACAAAGTACAGATTCAAGAAAATAGCTGGAGTAGTAGTTTGTGTTGCAGGCCTTGTTATGGTTGTTTTTTCAGATGTTCATGCTGGTGATCAATCAGGTAAACATATGATGTTTCATTCACTTTACCATAATTTTGTCCTGCCTCCTTCATTCATTTTTCTTTAGTGTTTGGTTGTTGTTTGTTCCATAACCTTAGGCCATCATTTATACTCAATGGTAAATCATAATATATCTTTTGGAGGGAATTTTTCCATTTCCTTATAGCCGTCCTTGAAAATAGTATGTTATGTTGGTGGTGTCTTGATTGTTTCACTTGCTTGTAAACCAGGCCAGGTTGGTATTATCAATTACCTTGTATGCCTAAATTCTCCAGTGCTGGAGATACTGTCTCTACTTTAAACTTTAAGATTCAAGATGCAACTGTAGCCATGTTATTGTGTATAATATTTCATATCCATTTCCATTAAAGTTTTGTCTCGTAGTATTGAATGATCATCTCTTAATAAGTGGGCTTTTTTTTTGTAGGAGGGAGCAACCCTCGTAAAGGAGATGCTCTTGTTATTGCTGGTGCAACGCTGTATGCTATCAGTAATGTCAGTGAGGTAAGTCAAGTTGCATGCTATAATTTTGTCTTGCTGAATATTGGTTCATGTTCTCTGATCCTCAATGCTGCTTCCATTTGGCAGTTGTTCTCTCATGAGCTTACTTTTTCACAAAAGTGTTAATGACATTCTAGTTGATTATAGTGTGTACAATGATGATCTTAATCCAATTTTTGCTTTTATTTTTGGTTTTTAGTTTGACCTTGGGAGGCAAGGTAAATAGCTGTTACCCTCTTCTTGATATTTGCTGCAAAACTTTTACATATAAACAAGGCAACCAAAAACAAAAGGAAAAAACACAGAGAAACAGGGAGAGAAAGCTAGCTTAATTCGCTCTTTCTATCCTCATGCTACAGCTTGATTTTTTTTATTTGAGGTTTAGGTTTTAAGTTGGTTCTCCAGATATTGATTGGATGGTTTCTTATTTATGAATTGCAAATAATTCTTCTATTGAATAATTTAAAGTCTAAGTTTTTATTCATTCTATCAAGGGGGCTTTAAAGTAATATATGTTTCAATGATATAAATTTTTTATATTTGCACAGTAAATAAAATGATTTATCCAAATTTTATTTCCATCTGTTATGCAGGAGTTTCTTGTGAAAAATGCTGATAGAGTTGAGCTCATGTCGCTTCTGGGCTTTTTTGGTGCCATAATCAGTGCCATTCAAATGTATCCTTAATTTAATGACTCATTTTGATAGCTATGAGGAACATCAGCTTTTCTACTGATGAGTTACCTTATTTTATTCTGTATAAAATTTTTAATTGTTTCTTAAGTGATCGACTTTAAAACTTCATGATATCCAAAACTTGTGATTGTTTTGTTAAGTTGATTGTGCAGTTCAAGTTGGTAAATTGTTGCTTTTCTTTTTCCAATTTTTATTCCTTAGTAATAACTACAGAAGTATTCTGGAGCGCAACGAAGTTAAATCTATTCACTGGTCAGCTGGGGCAGTATGTTTCTTGTCTATTCTCTTCTTCCGAAGCATTTTTATCTTGCATTTATTTTTGCTTTTATTCTTGTTCTCTTTACTCACCAATCACAATAGAATGATAGCTTGGTAACTGATGGTTTAATAGTTCTGTATAGATGTCTTTGTAATTTACTCCTGGTGTTAGATGATGCTTAACCAAAATCAATTCAAACACATCAGTAAAATGGCTCAGACCAAAAAAAATTCAAGAGAAAGATATGAAAATGAAGGTGGGGTTTAAATATCCTGTCAGTATCAATGGGATAATTGATTTGCTTTAAATTTAATGCATGAATTTAATACATATAGAAGTTTTGAAATTTATTCATGCTTAGAGTTTAATTTCATTTGTTTGCTTTATGGTTTTGGTTTCAGGCTCTTCCGTTCTTTGGATTTGCAGTCGCAATGTTCCTGTTCTACTCATTAGTCCCGATCCTGCTTAAGGTATGGATGTGAGTTACCTTAGGACTAACTAAAAGTTTGTAAGAACATGGCCAGACATTGGAATGAAGAACTTCAAATTGGAGTATGAAAGATGATGGTTGATTGTGAGCTGCCTCTTTGAATTGAATTTCTTTTTCAAATTTTATAGCTTATATGTATCAGATTAAAATCTTCTTAGCACCTAAAACACTTGTTATATTAATAGAAATCTGTTCATATCCCACATATACACTACCAATGATTAACTTGGAACCTTTCTATCAGTCTTTAATTACGTTCTAAATTAATAGAGTGTTTTGATTTTCTCACTTTATCATCCATCAATTATTAGCACCAATATAATGCTTTGTGAGATGGTGCCAAGCCAACCATTAATAGGGCATGAATACGGTTTCAACTTACATAATCTATGACAGTTTGGTGCTAGCATGAGAGGAGCTAATCCATATGTATCAGTTGTGCTTCTGTTATTATTTAAACCTGCACTCTTTTGCTGTCAAGGACCTTGTGGTGTTGCTACTGCTAGCCTCATTGTTTCCAATTTTCAACGTAAAATTTATTCTTGACTGTCAAGCTGCCATCACCTTCATCTTATGTCTTAACTTCAGAGAGTTCTTGTCTTTTTTACATGTTTTTCACGAGCCCAGGAGGGGCTCTTATCATTTATTGTAAATTTTAACTTTTTATACCTGCAATTGTAACTTTTGGACAAATGCGTAGTTCAGTCTGATATTCCAAACAGAGTTTTATTCAACACTCGAGGACAAGTATTAATTAGGCTGACCCCATGGATGATTTATACTAGTGCGTGCATGTGCTCACCTTAATATTCTGACTCCTGCTATTTACAGATTAGTGGTTCCACAATGCTCAACTTGTCTTTGCTGACATCAGACATGTGGGCTGTCATGATTCGCATCTTTGCTTACCATGAGAAGGTTTGTTAACTAATAACATTGTATGGATATGAGAATCCAAGTTTTATGCATGCTCAAATGTTTACACTTGGAATTTTCCCTCTGATGTCAACACTGTTCAGGTTGATTGGATGTACTTTTTGGCCTTCGCTGCTGTTGCTGTTGGGCTGGTTGTTTATTCGGGGTATGCAATTTTTTTTTTTTAATCTTTCTCTCTGTTGCAGGTGATAAATTCATATGAATAATAAAAAATCTCTCTGGGCTATGATGTTTACCTAAGCTCCTTTATCAGGTGCACTAAGTAGCAAACGAGTTGAAGTTTGGGTTTGAATAAACTGTATGTCGTTGCATATCCCAACTCTGTTATGATTCCAAAGGTTAGATCACGGAAAATATTTTGGATGAAGTAGGTCTGCCTGACTTTGATGCAAGGTTCAAAACAGAGTAATATTTAGCCATGCTAGGTTTGTACACAAGCTTCACTTAGTTAAGGCTACATGAAATGGACCTGATGGTGTTTTAATGGCTAGGTTATTCCCATTTCTGTCATGTTGAGCATGCTCTATTCATTTTACCTTTCTTGGCCCCTCGCTGCAAGTTACTTTTTGTGATCCTAATGCTCCGAGGATAGACTAATGCACAATTCCAGTAGAATCTTTAGTTTTCTTGTCTGTTAGTTTTCTTCATTTCTTTCTCTTCTTCTTTTTTTTTGGGACTTTCTGGCTGTACTATTATTGCCATTTCATCTTGCTCTAGGCTTTTGGGTTAAACTACCGTTTTTATTCGAGTCTTTGCAAATGAGTGTCAGCCAAGTTGCGCTCTTTTGAAATAGAAATTGCTGTGAATGATGAAGTTTAGGGTCACTTATTCAGTACAGGGAGAAGAAAGAGTTTTTGTGAAAGTCTGAGTAGCGTCAAAAATATATGTTTTCACAATTGTGGAATCGCCATGGAACACAGTCTATATTGCACAGTCGATTTCGGAAGTTGGGTTTGCTGCTTGAAATCAGTCACTGTCCAAAGGAACAAAAACGACGAATGCTGCTGCTCTTTTAATAATGTAATAAAACTAGTATTGAAATGCTTCACCAATCACCATCCTTTCATGGACAACTTGGTTTTGGAAAATGGCTTGCTGGCATGCAGTTAAAAAATATCTGATGTCACTGAAATTTCACTCTGGTGTGCGATAATGAAAAATAAAAAAAATTAATACAACTCTTCTCACGTGTTCTTCATCTCATCCCTTGGTAATATGATGATAGGTCACTTTATCCCTTGTGTGAGCCAACCATATTACACGTGCCCAACTCTAATGTTCTTTATGCAGGGGTGACAAGGAAGAGGATCAACACTGTGCTTATGTTGTTGATGAAGACGCTGAGCGTAGCAGTAAACATTTTGATGAGGAGGCTTGTTCTGGAAACCGCAGTCAAAAAACTATACTTGGGAGCTCAAAAACCGGGGATAGTAGCAAGCGTGATCTTGCTAGCACCGGCATTGGAGATGGGCAAGACATTGAGAACAAGAATGTGGGAAAAGATGTATGGGGGAAGAAATCATAGTTAGGCATCAGAGGAAGAAATGAAAATGAGAACATAGGAAAAGTTGCAGGGGCAAGAAATCACGACTTAGGATCTGCTTTCAGGATGAGAAAGGGCACTTGTCTCACTGCTGCTCCAAAATACTGTAGATGTCAGCTAAGTTGGGGTGTTGGGTAGCAGAAAAGGAGGGGGACAATCAATAATCAATTTACAGCTTCTAAGTTTTTTTTTTTTTATGCATAATTGCAGTTCTTCATTTTAGGTTGTATTACACTTTGTGATCACCAGTCATTTAATTTAAGTATATTCCTAACCTTTCTTAATATTTATAACGTGTTAGGGTTTGTTTCACCAACTTGACAAATGGTTTTTGTTAAAAAATTGAAAAACTACTTTGGTGGGCAACTGCACAGTAGTAAGATAAGCGTACCGTTTTCTCCAGATTTGCTTCCTGGTTTCATCAGAAGTGGCTAAAAGCTTAAACAGTAAGATCGCAAGTGCAAAGCCAAAGATTTTCACAACCGCTCCTTCCTCCCCGCCCCTAGATTTTCCTCGAGCTTGAAAACCTGCCTTTCCTTTTTCTTGAGAACGTTGAAAACTTAACCTTAATGCACCATGCACGCACATATTCAAACATATAGAAACTTGACTGTTAGTGAATCTGAAAGAATGCTGGATTGGAGTGCGGGGCATAAAGAAATTCAGCCACGTTAACAATATTGGAGGAACAAGATAGCTCCCGCTGGTCCTTTATTGAAATAATGTACAAATATGTTAGCACAACCTGTTGCTGACAAATCTCCACTTGGTTTAAAAACAAAGGGGAAAAAAGAGAACTAAGCCTGCACTTTATTTTATGAATAAGGCCCTCATTAAGATTAGTTACATGAAGAGAACTATGACTTGGAGTCCCCAAGCTCATCTTCGTGACTTCTAAACTTTTTTCGGCGAGACCGAGGGAACAACAGCTGATGCATCTGCTTTTGTGCAGCAACTTCACAGGTAGCCTGCAAATTATATATAGACAAAAAATCAACAAAAGTGTAACCTTTTATCCTGGATACTTTGTGTCAAGACCCGCCAAAGAGCATGTCGCTCAATTTCAAGAACAATGGATGCCTCTATTAATTCCAAAGGCACCAATAAAACTCAAATGTTTCTTGCTTGTGAAGTTATTGAGTACAAGTTTTCCTGCATAACTAAAAAAGTTGCAACAAATGCACTTGAATACAAGCACACATTCCCCTTGATACATGAAACATCCATTTCTTCAACCAGTTACATTTTCAGTGCCTCTCATATAAAAGAACTCACATGTGGAGAAACAACCTTAAATCAGAGGGCAGAGGATCGTACCATTATAATGAATTCTAAAGAAGTGCTCAAAGGTCAGGGGAGAGTGGTGGACACTTCACAAAAAGTATCAAGTGATTAGAAATTTTCAAAGAGAGAATAAGACTAATATCGAGGGACATCTTTGGAATGAAACATGAGTTACTATTGTACTATCACAAAAGAACTGTTGTACTTTATGGACCAAATTCAAAAGTTATGGATATGCATTAAACATGAACATATACAACTCGAAATAAAATTGGTTTTCCAGTGACTACCATCTGAAAATCTATTACCTGATTAGCCTGGATAAGGCATTATCTGTTGTTCTACATATCTCAACTGTGCATTAGATTACTTACCCGGACTTTGAAGGGGAATCGATGAGTTCGTGCTTCCACCCCACAGAAAATTCTAACATCCATGCCAAGGCTATCAATCCCAACCAAATTAGCTGCCTATATAAATTCAAAGGTGCATCATGAAAGGAAAGGAAAGGAAACAGACTGACCAACTATAAATGACTGTGCTTGAGCGGGAGAGCAAACAGAAGGTTCTCATAAATGTTGCACAAGTGTCTTAAACCAAAGATTGAAGAATGTTGTGAAAGAGACTCCAATCAAATTCTTAGTTCTAATCTTCAACACAATGATTGGATAGCCTATTATGGTTGTTTTAGATAGCCTGATATGGCTTACAGTAAAAAATAAAAAATAAAAGACCTGATGGAATAGGATATAGGGTAGCTGTATATTTGGACATCCACCTTCATTCCAATTAGTTTTTATAGCTTATAAATAAACACACAAGGACAAAATGAGTTAATTTCCACTAATAAATTTATAGCATCTCTATGGGAGATTATTGTTTGATGGATTCAGATGCTGTTCTTAAGGGCTTAATTGCATTAATTGCATATTAGATTGTGTTTCACTTTTTTCCTATCTTAAGTGGTAATAGAATACTATTCACAGTTGATTTAATGGCATAACATGGATTTCAGAGAAAATTTTGAATAATGGCAATAGGGAAGACATGGATCGTTCAAGAGTACTATTATGGAATTGTGAAAACAACAGTTTTTGCAATCAGGATTTTTCTCATAGCCAATCTATTCATAAATACAAACACAGTTTTCATTATTAGACTGCAGATTACTTGACGAAACATTTTGTAAGTGGTTGTCAAAACTTAGCCCATTATGACTTTAATGAAATTCTTGAAGATCAAAGAATGAAGCTTACTGTAAACTTCAAGATGATGTGAAAGAGTGGTTAGATCACTTTCAATCTTGTCCAGTTTGACAAGGCAAGTTTAAAACTAGTTCACTGGCAAGAATGGAAAAGGTGATATTGGGATTACACAGGTAACTGAATGTTTTGTTCTGCCTCAAAATGTTGATGCATGCACAGAAGTAGGTCACTTTATTGGGAGAAAAAACCAATCAGTGGTTGGGTGCTCTTAAATCTGAAGCTGATCCTGTAACCGTTAATTTTGATTCTTTGAATATCAACGAGCCACAACGTATAGATTTCTTGGTTTGGAATTTTCTTTTCCATGACCATCCATTTATTGATTTGTCAAGAAAGGTTTCTAGTTATGCAGCTTTTCAAAGATGTTTTAAGTCCTTCATTTTCTGTTCAAAGCGAACAACCTGTAATTTTTTTTTGTCATGAATGTGAGTGTTTGTTGCCTATGAGTACTTCGAACAGGCGTACATCGAACAACAAAGACAAGATGATGAACATGTTAACTTTTTTATCAGAGGTTTGCTTGCAAGTTCCTATAACACAATCTCACATATCCAAGCAAACAAGAAATGTGTTCTACAGATCATAGCAAATAAATATGCTGTGTAAAGCTTGCAAGTAATTTGAAAAAAGAAACCAAAAATATTGAGGGATAGCAATCCAAAGCATTTATTTACCTCAACATGAAGACCCTTCTTCTTACAAAGAGCTTTAAGAGCAACATTGCATCTACTTCCCTTCCCGCTGAAGTGCTCTAGAATTGCTGAAGTAGAGGGAGCAAGGACATCAGGCTCTGCATCTTGAAAATCTTGTAAACTAACCACAGACTGCAATACCCAAAGAAATGCACGTTGTAATGGGCAAGGTTGAACTGTGGTACGTGGAAATCACTGCAGATACAACTTATATAATGCTTTCCCTCCAATTAGAATTTAGTAATGGCTGAAAAAAATGTCATTCTGAAAACAAATTCCTTGAGTAAAACAACAATCATATTTTTTTTTCAGTTCACATCGTCTTAATTATATTTCAGAGTAAAATCTAACCCCCCCTGCCCCTGCGAGCTGGGCCCCCAACCACCCCAAAGAAAACATGCAATGCCATGCAGGTCATGATTTATGTGCTGAAAATATGGTTATTATGTAAATACCTGAGACCCATACAACGAAAATAGCTCTATTCTCAAGATCTCCAAACGGTGGAGAGTTGAGCCAGAGCTGCTTCCATCGCTTTTGGAGCTAAAGCTCAAAATTTCTCCATCTAATGTGGCAAAAAGGATAAATATGATGAAATAATTGCACAACCTCATAACAAGCATGTTCTAATGCAAATGAGAGAGAATGCCACCTGAAAATATTGTTCTTCATAGATCAGATTTATACTAAATACCAAGAACTTCCCTTGAATGACTAAATATATAATATCAGGCACACATTTCATTCTTTTAAATGGTGAAAAGTTACATAAGAACCATCACTGAAGAGTATTGGCAAGGAAGCATGCCATCCCTAAAATCCAACTTGGTGTAGATACTCAATTCATAATCGACATATGCAACTATTTTGTTCCTTAAAGTATCCATCTGATTTCAGTATCCCCATCAGTCCCACTCCACTAGTGTGATTCAGCTAAAGGTCGGTTCATTACATGAAGAGTAGGAACAGAGAATGGTAAAAACAGCAAAAAAATAGAAACATGTTAAACATGAGTAGAATTGAAGTTGGAGATAAGGGAATAAGATTTAGGTTTGACAAAAACGTCTAACTTCTGTAATTGATTGACAAAATGAGTTGTCTTGTAAAAATAGCCCTAGCAGCTGATCTGCAACCGTTAAAAGTTCTCAATCCTAATTGTTATAGAAAAATAAATTACTACTCATCCTAATTGACTAATATTATTAAAAGTCAAATGCTAGTAACATGAAAACTGGAAATCCGATAAGGATTACTAACAAAACAAAAATCAATAAGCAAACTTTAGAAGTTTCTGCATTAGATAGTTTGGCAAGGTAAGCACAACGATTAGATACCTTTCCAGTCTGAATTACAGCCATCACTATCTTCACAGTGAAATGACCTTCTTAAGTATGATTCTTCATCAGCAAAAGATGGCCGCAGACAACCCACAATAGAAACACCATTTGATGGATGGTCCATTTTTCTACAGTATTCCATATTGATTGCCTATGAGGATGCAAACATCAGGTAAATAAACAGTAAACAAAATAAAAGAACATGTCTTTCCATATCGTTTCTCATGTACCTAACTCAACCAATTCGCTCCTTACCTAATTTGTGGCATGAAAAGACTTTTAGATGCCTTTTCTATTATTTTTTTAATTGCTTTCACAATTTCTTCTCACAAATGTTTTCTTTCGAGATTTATGGGGGAGTTCCTCTCATTATTCTTCTTTGCATAACATGTTCTGATACTTGATTTCTTTACTTTTTTGCATATTAAAATCTCTAATCTGATTAAAGGTTTGTTTTAGTTTATACAATTTCTCACTTACATTTTAGTCCCCGTGGAATCAAGATTTGTTTTCTGCTTAGTGTGCAATTACAGATCAATGGTTCTTTGTTTCTTTGTATCTTAGTTTTTTCATTGCGCATAAGCTGGGCACATTACAGATAATATAGACAGGTTTTGAAAGGGTACCACAATTTCCTAAAATTATTGTCCTGTAAGAATGCATAAAGCATTTCAAAATTGCAATTTTGATGTTTATGAAAACAAGGAAAACAGATAAGATGATACAAATCCGCATGCCAAATAAAACGGGCATTTGGTAAACTCTCCTGGTGACCATCTGACTGTTCTCCAAACCATACAAACTGAGCCAGTCCCAGGCCATTTCCATGGTTGTATGACAGATATGGTTTCTCCACTAGAAGTATAGAATTAATATTAACCATGGGTTCAGTAATGACCATGCAGAACAATTACTAACAAAAACAGTCAAACACCAAATATCTTAAATTGAAAGAAGACTCAAAAATACTAATAATGATTGCCAGTCACCAATCTTCATTAAATTCAATCTTTATTAAGATTTCCAGGAACACATAATGAATAATGAAGATTTCCATTCAAGTCAGTAATCCACTATATTAACTAGGAAACCAAGTTGTAATCACCTTTGTCATGCACTTGGAAAAATAAATAGGATGAACCAAGCTGAAAGTATCTGGCATTCCCCAATCAACTGAAACTTCAGAATCCATTGCCTATTTGATGTTCATGTAACTTCAGTTTGCAAAACAACTCAAAAGGGTCTCCAAGATTCAGCACAGAAATGAAGAGAAGTGATTACTAACCTCAAAGTAATCCTCGTCGAATGGTAAATCATCTTCACTGCCAATGTTGAAAATACTGTATTCATTGGCTACCTTTTTATTTTCATAGATTGGGATATCCATCCCGATCAAAACATTCTGAAGAGAATGCATGAATACTTTAAGAAGCAATTTAAATTCATGCAACTCAAGCAACATAAAAGGATTATTAAGGTAACTTACAAACAAACAAAAAGAAAGAGAAAAAACAACTTACAAGGATTACATATTCCACCTGTTATTTTTAAAACACGTACTTTAAATACTATGGTTGCATGCCCATCGTCCCTTAGGCCATCTGTTAGTTGACCAACAGTTAGATTCTAGACCTACAAATTAAGGGGCTTTAAAGGGCTGTGTTTCTTTTTTAAGCCAAGGATATTCTATTGTCTTGAATATTTTTTTGTTGTGTAAGGAATACAGATCTGAGCATGGGTAACAATAAATCTTTAAGGTGAAATAACAACTTTATGCAGGGCAGTTGTTTTTCTACCGCTATCAATCAGCAAGGTGCAGAGAATTTTTTAAAATAAAATGTGCAATGTGTAACCAGAGAAAAACTTGATAGTCCATAATTTACTGTAATAAATATCAAGGCAGAATCAACCAATTTATCTTATTGCTAATCCCTTTCCATTATGTATTACCCTTGTACTGATAATGAAATTGATACACTATTTTTAGGGTTACTTACACAAGTAAAAGTTATCTATTAAAAACGGCCCCAATGGAGACCAAACACTTGCATATAACACAAACTGCATAGCAAGTGCACAACAACCAACAAGGTCTAAGTATCACTTTAGGCATCCAAAAGTTTTTCACTGTATTCCAGAAGTGTCTTAATCCAATTGTCTAATAAATAGGATAACAAGGACTAAAAGCCCTTGAATCTCTTTTCTTGAACTTACTCCATGAAACTAAGAAAATTTTATAGGAATTCACATCTATAGCTCCCTATTCATGTACAAAAATCTCCACCTCTCAACATTGCTTCTCTAGTTTTTGCAGTCTTCTTTTTCCCTGTCACCATAAATTTACATGTTACGATTCAAATATGCATCTTATTGAAGAACTTTCTGGTTTACTGGACTTCTAAAGGTTGAGTGTACATTAAAAATCACCCAAAATATGCCTTTTCATTCAACTTGTTCACTACAGTGCTATAATGTTTTTGGTTAAGGGCAGGGCAGTGGCCCTAGCCCCCTCAAAGTCCTAAAAAGTTTCAAAATGCCCCCCAGTATGAATTTTCAATTTAGTACTACGAAACACCCCCCCCCCCCAAAAAAAAAAAATAATAATAATAATAATAATAATAATTAAAAATTAAAAAAAAATAGAATATTACACTCTTTTCGCCAAACACCATTGTCTGGATTCATCCTAGATTGTCAATAAACAATAACAAATAAGTGTGTCCTCACCACAAGGTTGCTAGCTCCTCGATCTTGTAAGATATTTTTATCATCAAAAATTTCAAAGAATATATCTGAGAAGAAATTCAAAATAAGAATAAAAAAAAGAATTTGGTCAAATCAATCAAGTTGATGTTTTACATAATGACTCACGAACATTACAGCTAGAATATACCTCCATATTCATCAATGATATACTGAAATTCAGTCCAGGAAATTTGTTTGTGTGGTTCACAGTGCACAGATCCAGGAAAGACCAGCAAAGCACTGGTGTTAGCCTAAGACAAAATGAAAAGCATAGCCATGATTATGAATTCTTGCATCGAGAAATAATCATGGCATTGACAATTTAATGATTCCCATGAAACTATCCAAGCACCCACCTCAACAGTTGTCCTTGCTATTTCAGCAGAGGTGAGCTGAGTTTCACGTGTCCTTTTGCTGATTTTCACTTCTTCTAGTGGATGATAACCTTGATGACTTGTGTAATTAGATGAATCAGGAACTGAATCAGAGTAATCAGCAGCAACTGAAACTTTCAAAAGGCAAAGTTCACGGTCCACAGATGACCATTGAAACTGTGTTGATCCAAAAAATGGATTTCTGTACCTAAAGTTACCATAAAAAATGCTATCTCAGTAAAATATTCCAGTGAAAACCGGCTTATCACAAAATACAGGATTGAAAGAATATCAATGCCTTCTTTTTAGATACTTGGAGTAACTATGCCTTTTCAATGGAAAAAAGAAAAGAAAAAAGAAAAGGGGAGAGCACAGATACGGAAATGCATACATGTAGATAGAATTTTGTTAAAAATATTAAAACATGTAGAGAATTTTTAAGAAAAAAAATAATATGGAAGAACCAAATATCTCTCGTGCACATTTAAACATGATTTCCAACTTCCTATACTGCCTAACTTTATCAAAAATACACACACACACCTTATGCTGGAAAGGTCACAAGATCTACAACTATTAATAGGAGATTTGATCCAACCATTTGTGAACCCGTATGGTGTTGAGCAGCAAATTCTATCTGCCTGGCTTAGTTGACAATGGGAAGCACCTGAAACAGTAAACATAAATGTCATTAAAAACACCTTGTATGAAATAACATGAAGAGCTAAAATAGAAGCAACTATTATTGAGATAGAAGATTTCAAGATGCATACAGATGACTTATTAAAACTAGGAGTAAATAGAAAGTCAAATTCTCCACACAAGTCAGCGACTTTCATAGTTAATAAACACTCAGAATAGGCAAGAGGTAAAAGTAGAATGATTATAAATTATAAAAGATTAAATGATAATACAAAGGCAGATGGGTATGATATACCCGATAAGACACAATTAATTAATAGAATACAAGTTTTAGCTAGATCCCCTAATCATTGATTCAAGAAAGAAGGGAGAAGGAAAGGTTGGCTTTGATTCCAGATGTTGACGTAATAGAAGGAAAAGTCCCTTGCTTAAGCCACAGGGCTAGATTGGGTGTGAATACCGGTTATCAAATATAC